>NW_015160241.1:68414-133394 GCF_001447785.1 Gekko japonicus
CTAACTACTACAGGCAGGAGAAGGCAAAGGGGCAATTAAAGACAGAAGATGAGAGAGGAAATGGCTTCATTTTCTTCTGTTGACTTGTGACTCTTAAGGAGATGGAATAGCCTATTCCTTCTGCATGCAAAATGGTATAGGAAGTCTATGCAGGCACTGGATGCTTGGAAAGTCCCTACTCTTTCCAACTTGCGCTGATTTGGAGAATTTTTTTAAAATGCTTTTCTTTGGACACTTTAATAAAGAGGTGCTGGCACTTATAAACTCAGTTCCAAGGTTTACCTCAATGGACAATTATTGTTGAAGCATTACGGGCATAACACCCATCTGCAAAAATTTGATCCTTGAAGCCTGATCTTATGTTTATTTTGAATCATATCCCATTCATTCAGTAGGATTTCCTCCAAATCATATAGATCTGCACCTAGATTTCATATTGGTGTGGACCCTGAAGTAAGTTTCCACTAACAGTTGGGACAGCTTTTACCAATTCCCCCCCACACACACACTACAGACTTCCCCCTCATACAGTTCCTGGGAGGGGGTGCTGTCCCCCAGGAGAAGGCTGAATGTAGAGGAGGGAAGAAGGAATGTCTGGTTCCACTGACAGAAAAGCCTTCTATTAGTGGAGATTTACCACAGGATCCAAGCTGTATGAGAGAGCACTTCATAATGTCACTGCTGGTCTTTTGTATGATGTTAACTGGCTAAGCTTTGTAAATAGTGAATTAAGAGAAAGTTCTGAAACCTCTTGTTCATAAACTAGTCCCATTGGTTGTTTAAAGCAAACACACAAAAAACCACTATACCTCTTTTGGCAGGTTATCATTTTGCAGAAAAACAAACCAGACATCCTTTCATTCTTGTAAATACTACTGTAAATGTATGAACCATGTGCAGTCTTCCCTTTTCCTGACAGCAAGTTCTCTTTCATGTAAAACAGTATTTCAAGACTGTGGTTTAATTCCAAAGAGGTCATTGTCCTTGAAGCCTGCTTTGCATGTACATCAACCAAATGTATCCTGAATTGTTAAAAATGAAGACGAAAAGGGAAGTGCAGAAGGTCCACTTTCCCTCATCCCTGCGGCACTATGGCACGACAGGCTACCTCTTAAAGGTAGTAGAGCTCTGCGTGTGCATTCTGGTCACTACAAGGATCACCAGCTCTGGGTGGGGAAATTCCTGAAGATTTAGGGGAATGGGGAACCACAGCTGGGTATAATTGCCATGGAGTCCACCTTCCAAAACGGCCATTTTGTCCAGGGGAACTGGCTGCTGTGGTCTGAAGCTCAGATGTACTTTTGGGAGACCTGCAGGCTCCACCTGGAGGTCAGCAACCCTATTCCCTACACTTGTCTGTATACAGGTATCCATAATGCAGAGGAGCTTGCAGAGATATTAGCTGTTTTATATATATGAGCTATCTTACTGAAGCTGAGTAGTCATTTTGTGTATAATGGGGCACAAGGGTGTCCTCCAAACTTTACAGCACATACACAATATACTGTGGTGCCAGGGGGTGGGTGGGAATATGAAGCAGTCATCTACCTTAGATGCAGATAAATGAGTCATGGAAGTAGCCTGGAATAAAGAAGGAAATTTGTATGCTCAGCATAACTTTTCATCTCATTTTGAACTGTAGAAAAACTCTGTGGTATTTAGATTTCAGTATAAGGACTGAAAAATAAATGCAAGGCCTGCAGAGGATACAATTGTCTATATAAAAAGCACTTTGAGACATGCCTCACTCTCTTGCAAACTATTTTCTTCCCCAAACAGCATCTCCTCTCTAGTATGCAACCTCCTCACAGATGGTGTTATTGCATGTTTTAAAAGGTGTTGGCATCAGTTTCTGTGTATGTCCTGTCTCTTGGCCCTCCAGGGCAACTGCCAGGCCACTGTGTGAAACAAGATGCTGGTCTAGATGAACCACTGGTCTGATCCAAAAGAGCTCTTCTTATGTATGTGCAAACTGGACTTATACCTGCTATATAGTACCATTAAAAAATCTTTGCTAATCTGGAACACAGTATTTTGTAGAGTGCTAATGACTGAAAAAGCCACAGTACCTTTACCTGTAAATGACAACTGATAATATATGGCTGTGTCAGATGATGGAAAGAAAACACTAAATAAGGGGTTCGATCCATCCTGTCTGCTCTGTGAAGGAGACATCTGCTGATGCAAGCGTCATCAATGCAAGGCTCCTTGTGCCAGAGGAAAGGACAGCTGTTAGTAGACTGGATCTGCAAGAGTCAACCCAATGTGCAGCATATTCCAAATTACTAAAAATGCAAGGGTTTGCTAATAATTGTAATCCAAAGAAAGGCTGCAAATGGGGGGGAAAAAAAGGTGTGTGCATACCAGAAGAGCTATGCACTCTGCTCTGACATACGGAACAAAATAATACTGACAGCCATAACATCCATATTGAGGTTGGCAGTCCTTAGCAAATGTTTGTAAAAGGTCTGGTCCTGCGAGTCAGTTATCAACACAAACTTAATCCCCCCCAGACATTGAACTTTAAGTATATCACTATTCCCCATTCCAATCAAACAGGTGTTTTATGTATTACTGGGCATGTGATCAGGTTCAAACCCCAGCGGCTTGCCTTTGGTAGTATTAAATAGCCACAGGGATTTGAGTATAGTCACAGACTACGATAGCCAGCATAGCACAAAAATAATACATTGTACAGCTGGTTTTAAACAGAACTCCAAAGGAATCATTAACTTACCCCATGTAAATTATCAACATAGCCTGCAATATGCCTGTAGGGTGGCAATACTAACTATATGCACAATTTCAACTCACAGGAGGAAGTTCCATTTACAGAAATGTCTTCAAATACATCTCTTTGCTTCCAGGACCAAATTATATATTTTCGAACATTCAGAACTTTTAAATTGCTAGGCTTGCATCAAAAAACACATGGCCCCCCAATTATTTGCTTTTGGGGCAGAATAAGCAAATTTGGCATTGTGATGCATAATTCTTTTAAAAACTGAGTTCCTGATAACTACTGCCCAGTTTGAAATTAGAACTTGCCATGATATGGAGCACCAAAGCACAACAGCATGGAATTAATCCCCATTATTGGAGTTATGTGGGATCAATCCATGGAGACTCAGCAGCCATGAATCCATGGTTTCGCTAGATGCATCTATGTGTATGCTGTACCATTAGTTAACAAGCCTTGTGAGCAGAAGAATGTAGCCTAATGGAGAGCCATTTTTCAGATATAAAACAGGTATGTGCTGGTATGGCTGCCTTACTTTATATAATATACATATACTAAAGTAACTGGAATATAGATCATTTTGTGCTTTCTACCAAGTTCAACTCCCATTTCATTGTTTAACTATGGGACAGTCCTTGCTCCTTTACAGAAGGGCTTGAGAAGGGCTAGAAGGAAGCAGAAACACAGAAGCACATAAAACCATTTCCATTTTTAAGAAATCTAGTTTGTAGTTGAGCTTTGGATAGATGTCTGATGATGGAAACCGTCTGGAAGCAGCAATGCAAAGACACTTAACTACATTAGACAAATTAAGGAAAGAATTAGTAGGCACATAGATGAATAAAACCTATTGAGGCAGACTCAGCATGGGTTCTGTAAGGGAAGATGTCTCACTAACCTGTTAATGTTCTTTGAGGGGGTGAACAAACATGTGGACAAGGGGGATCCAATAGATATTGTTTACCTTGACTTCCAGAAAGCTTTTGATAAAGTTCCTCATCAAAGGCTCCTAAGTAAGCTCAAAAATCATGGGATAAAAGGACAAGTCCTTTTATGGATCAAAAACTGGCTAATTAATAGAAAACAGAGAGTGAGTATAAATGGGCAGTTCTCCCAGTGGAGGGGGGTAAGCAGTGGGGTACCACAGGGATCAGTACTTGGTCCACTGCTTTTTAACTTGTTCATTAATGATTTGGAGTTGGGAGTAAGCAGTGAAGTGGCTAAATCTGCGGATGATACGAAGTTGTTCAGGGTGGTGAAAACCAGTGAGGATTGTGAGGCACTCCAAAGGGATCTGTCAAAGTTGGGCGAGTGGGCGTCAACATGGCAAATGGGGTTCAATGTGGCCAAGTGCAAGGTGATGCACATTGGAGCCAAAAATCCTAAATATAAATACACATTGATGGGGTCTGAACTGGCAGAGACAGATCAAGAGAGAGATCTTGGAGTTGTAGTAGATAACTCACTGAAAATGTCGAGACAGTGTGTGACTGCAATAAAGAAGGCCAATGCTATGCTGGGGATTATTAGGAAGGGTATTGAAAACAGATCAGCCAATATAATAATGCCCCTATATAAATCAATGGTGAGACCTCATTTGGAATACTGTGTGCAGTTCTGGGCACCACACCTTAAAAAGGATATTATAGCTTTGGAAAAAGTGCAGAAAAGGGCAACTCGAATGATAAAAGGGTTGGAACACTTTCCCTATGAGGAAAGGTTAAAGCGCTTAGGGCTCTTTAGCTTGGAGAAAAGACGACTGAGGGGTGACATGATCGAGGTTTATAAGATTATGCATGGGAAAGAGCAGGTAGAGAAAGAGGTACTTTTCTCCCTTTCTCACAATACAAGAACCCGTGGGCACTCCATGAAATTGCTGAGCGGTCGGGTTAGAACGGATAAAAGGAAGTACTTCTTCACCCAAAGAGTGATTAACACATGGAATTCACTGCCACAGGAAGTGGTGGGTGCTACAAGCATGGACGGCTTCAAAAGGGAATTAGATAAGCATATGGAGCAGAGGTCCATCAGTGGCTATTAGCCACAAGGTATAGCTAGGGGCTCTGGGGCAAGTGATGCTCTGTCTTCTTGGTGCTTGGGGGGGGGTCAACAGTGGGAGGGCTTCTAATGTCCTGGCCTCACTGGTGGACCTCCTGATGGCACTGGTATTTCTGGCCACTGTGTGATACAGAGTGTTGGACTGGATGGGCCTTTGGCCTGATCCAACATTGGCGTCTCTTATGTTCTTATGTTCTTAAAACCTTTGCATGAATCTTGTTTCACTTCCTGACATTCAAGGAACTAAAACCAAAATTGTACACAATGAACGGGATCAAAAGATATTATGTGTACCATATCACAGGGCAGAGAACAGAGATAAGTCCTGCATTACTGCAGTGGCACAGCTGTCACTTCCCTGTGCCTACATCCCCATAGTAACATCTGCAGAGAGGAACAACATGGGTCAAGCAAGTGACAGAATTTACTACCCCACTGTATTACAGGCAAGTGGGATACAGCCTCAAGCTTCCAACTACCAAGCCGGTTTGGTAGTATATAAATATGCCCTTATATCCCACTGGCGTGCCTACAGTTGATCCCATATTAAGTCACCCTCTGCCTTCCTTACAGCTGTCTTTAATAACAAGACTGAATGAGTCATCACCAGAGATGCATATTCTTGAGAGCTGGATGGGGCACATGGGCAGCCAAGCTGGTTCTGCAGCTTACCAAGGCTCATGCTATAAATAGGACTCTTCAGAGCTATCCATACAGCTCCTTTCATCAAGTCCCAACAAGAAAACCTTTTAAAACTGCAAATGCTTGCATTAATCTTCCAACAAATCCCAAACAAAACCAACGGTGAATCATAATGAATACCACCATGCCTGTTTTCATACCATGGCCTCTTTAAAAGTACCACATATGCATACACAAAACTTCACACCACCTCTGCCATAACAATGTTGTTGGTTTTTTTACTATATATTGATACTAATCGGGTAGGGCCAAGAATAGCTATACATTATGGAAACATGTCTGTATTTTCTTACTTTCATAGTTCCGCCCAAATCAGAGATGACAGATGAAGTGTAATGAGCTCTGCAGGGCAATGAAGCCTCACCTACCACTCCCAATCACTGGAAATCCCCTGTCTTTGGAAATCTGTCCACACTGAATGCCAACTTTAGAAGCCAGGAGGACTAGAAGCACGAAGAAAGCTGTGATTCTTAGGATGTCTAAATCTTGCAGCTTTCCCTATGCTTGTACTGAATTCATGCCACTCTAGATAGAAGCAAGATGTCTGTGCTTTGTTTTTTTTAAGGCTTTTGGGAATTGCATCTTGTATGAGACTGCAACAGCCTTCAGGATGCCTTAGTATTTGTCAGTTTCCATTGTAACCCTGCTAAATAACCAGCTTACCTTATCTTAAGGCAGGGATTTTATGCTTTCTATATCCAAGGTTGATATATCCTTTCTACAGCAATCTTGCCACAGAAGCCACACATAATGGCAGAACATTCTGGGATGTGGACTACACTGCACACGCTATATACCAAGCCTGTTGGGCCTCACCTTTATCCAATGGAAACTTTGACTGGCCTGAAATAACCTCAGAATGCTTCTACAGCTATGCAGTGCAAGAGAAGACTGGTAGCAGTGGCCAAGCTGGGTAACCATTAGGGATTTTTTAAGAGCCCTTGATCAGCTGCCAAGAGCCCTTGGGCTCTCCTGAACACAATTAAAAACTACTGCTGTAAAAAGCCCCACTGGAGAAGCTCGCTCTGCCACATATTTTCCATGTGACCCTTCTCAATCTGGTGAACAGAGATAAAGCCCCCTTGCCATCTCACAGGTTCATGCTGAGAATAAGGTACAATGGAGATACATATATGCTGCAGAAGTTTGGAGACTTCTGCAGCTGGTAACAGTCCACCATGTGTGCCAAACAGACAGACAACAAGGCTTACAGAACCTTATGAAACAAACCATCCAGGTAAAGCTAAACTGTTAGAACAGTGAAAGAACAATGAACATAGAGACTGGCAGTCAGTCACCCATTAGGAAGCGTAATAGGCTGAACAGAGACCCTCCAACTAGGGTGGGACCAGAGTGTCCTCCTTGCCCTCGAGAAGAAGGAACCTCCATGGTAAGTCCAATGTTCCATTCTCTCTCAAGGGGAGGAGGACACTCTGACATGCTTGGGACGTTACAAGGCTCATCTGATCCAGGGAGGGAAAACTGACTGCCAAGCAGAGAGACAACAGTAGGACCAGACCACTTGCTATAGGACCCTCCACCCAAATACTGCATTCACCACGGTGATAGAGTCTATCTTGTAGTGCCTGATAAACGTTGACACCGAGGCCCAGGTAGTGGCCTTGCAGGTATCTGCAGTGGATGCATTTGTGTCAAACGCTGCTGATGCAAAAGCACTTCTTGTTGAATAAGCTGTGATCCCCTCTGGGACTTGAAGGCCCTGAGATTTATATGCCAATGAGATACAGTCCTTCAGCCACCTGCTTAGTATAGCCTTAGGCCCCGGTCACACGACAAAGTTGCCGTGGGAGAGGCACGGATGGTGGGCGGATTATCCGGGCGTGATCACACCCCAACATCTGGGAAGTGGAGCGCACCCGTGGCTTACTGCCGAAAATGCGTGTTAAAAAAGTAGTACCTCCAAGGTACTAGTAAACATTTGCCACAGGCTGCCTCCAGACTCCCGTGGTGTGATCGCGCCTGCACACGGCATTCCCCTCCGGTTCCTCATTTACCTGCCAGCATCGCAGGAAGGACCTGTGGTGTGCCGCCGGCGTATCTGATCGTGTAATCGCACCGGAGCAATTAGCCACGCCTCCCCCCCGTGATATCCGACCCGTGTGACCAGGGCCTTAGAAACCCTTTCCCCCTTGACTGCTTGATGAAAAGCCACAAAAAAGGAGTCTGACTTGCTAAATGGCTTCAACCTTCTGATACAAATGCCAAGTGCTCTGCGAAGGTCAAGCAAGTGTCAGTTCTTCTCCCTAGGATGAGACAGCTTCAGGCAGGGTGGCAAATATATATCCTGTGAGGTGTGAAAAGGTGTGTTGACCTTGGGAATGCAGGTGGGATCTGTGCACAGAACCACCATGTCCTTATGGAAGACACATAACCCTTTCTGATGGAAAAGCACCTATCTTTGACACCCGACTTGATGTAACAGCTACCAGGAAAAGTACCTTCAGGGTAAGGAACTTCATGGAAACCTCCCTCAGAGGCTCAAATGGAGGACTGGTTAAAGCACAAAGAACAACATGAAGTCTCCAAGAGGGAAATCTGTGCACTGTAGGGGGCTGAGACAAAGTAACCCCCTTCAGAAATCTGTCAATACTGGGTGTCTGGAGAGTGGTGCACTGCTAACTGATGAAAGTACAGTGCTCAGAGCAGCTCAGAGAGACTCCATCCTGTAGGAAGGCCAATACCTGAAGAAGATCCAGGGTGTCTGGTTGCAGGTGTTTCCTCTTGCACCATCTGACAAAAGCCTTCCAAGAAATGTTGTAAATTCTAGAAGTGGAGCTCCTCCAGGCCACCATCATGGTCTGAATGACTTGATCTGAGAAACCCTGTGTGATCAGCACTTGCCACTCAATCTCCATCATGTCAGACGAAGCCAAACTAGGTCTGGATGACAGATGGGACCCTGACTTAGCATACCGGGTGGAAGTCCCCATGGTGGTTGAACTGATGATTTCAGCAGGCTGGGGGGGAAAGGTCTCCTAGGCTAGTATGGGGCCAGGCAAATCAACTCTGCCTTCTCCTGTTTCATTTTGTTCAGAACCTCTGGAATAAAAGGTATGGGGGGGAACATAAAGAAGGGCCAAAGGGACATCAGAGCATCCACTTGTTCTGCTTGTTGACACTGGTGTCTCAAGAAGAATCTGGGTGTCTTGCCATTGGTCAAGGAGGCAAAGAGATCTATGCATGGTAGGTCAAACTGTAGAACCAGGGACTGGAATGTTTCCAGAAAAAGAAGATGAAGAGGAGGAGGAAGAGAAGATTGGATTTATGCCCCGCCCTTTACTACCAAAGGAGTCTCAGAGCGGCTTACAAACTCCTTCCCCTTCCCCTCCCCACAACAGACACCCTGTGAGGTAGGTGGTACTGAGAGAGCTCTGACAGAAACTGCTTTTTTCAAGAACAGCTGTGCCAGAACTAAGGCTTGCCCAAGGTCATCCAGCAGATGCAAGTGGAGGAGTGGGGAATCAAACCCGGTTCTCCTAGATTAGAGTCCACACACTTAACCACTACACCAAACTGGCTGAAAGACCACTCCCCCTGGTCCAGCCTGGTGTGGCTGAGCCAATTTGCTTCAACATTTGCTATGCCGCTAATATGTTATGTTATGAGAGAGGCCAGATGTTATTCTACCCAGGACATCAGGATAGTTGGCTCCTGCTGTAGCTTCTTGGTTTTGGTGCTTCCCTGGCAGTTCATGTGTGCCTTGGCTGTGATGCTATCTGTCCATATGCATATGTTCAATTGAGACAAATAGTCTTGGAAGTGCAGAAGTGTGCGATGAACTGCACTGCATTTAACAACAGGTTTCCTAGTGCAGCAATTTCAGAGATGGGAGGTGAAGGGTTAACACTTCCCTGGAACGGACAGCTTGAGCGACAGGCTACTCCCTCATCGACTGGCCAGCGCTAGCTGAGGGGAACTATATGATTAGTTGAGTGTTGAGGGTATGGTCTTTTGGGGGCAGGGGACTCTTTTCAGCCAGTTGGTCTTTCGGAAGTCAGACAGTCGGCTTCTGACAGTCGGTTGGAGTCAGTGAGTCTGACAGAGTCAGTCAAACAAGTTCACCATTGAAGGGAAACAACTCCTTGCCTTAACTATTTTCTATCAATTCTGAGGAAGAATTCAGTATCAGAACTGAGTGTCTAAGATTCAGCCAAAGCTGAAGTCTGTTTAACACAGATGCCAGGATTGAGATTTTGGTGAGGGCGATTAGGTAGCATATTGAAACTCCCATTCAGGCCAAAAGAACAGGGTTATATCTTCTGAGGAGGAGAAGAATTCCTGCCCAGTTATACAGGGGGGGGTTGCTCTGAGGAGACCCCTGTTCTGTTGTGAAGGGAATCAGAATTGGACACTTTTGGATATAAACTGTGGTTTCCAAAAAGGTACACAAATAAAGAGACCGTCTCCAGGAAACCTGAAGAGTCATAGGAAACTATATGAAGAAATATTGTAAACACCTCTCACTATTAAGATCCAAGAATATATGAAAATAATCTTCAACTCTTTAAAAAGAAGTATACTCTGTATTAACAATTTTACCTCAGCATTTCCAACCCCTCACTACACCTATTGAATCCCTGCCCATTGAATAAAATTATTATTTCTGTTTGAATGTTACACTGTTTCAAGTGCCATTTGAAAGGGAAAAACAAGAGGACTCCTGCTTATCCCATTAAGTTCCTGGTCTGGGCTAAAAGACAAATTATATCTTTATGATGGGGTGAGGCAGACTTTTAAAACCATAACTAAATCCGTGCCACTTGGGGCTGCTCAGGCACAGTTGGGAACAAATTTTTGGTGGGAAAACTTGCCTGATAGTGAGAAAGTGCCAGGGGTCCATCATAGAGTGCCAGACGAATTGCACGGAGCTCCAAGACTGCTGCTGAAGGAAACTTCTTGATGGGACCAGGTCCCCTGCACATGGCCCAGTGTGCAGTGGGCTCCCCAACCCATCAGGCTGGTGTCTTCTGTAGGTCTGTGGTCACCTGGAAGGATTTGTCTACAGGCGTTTCTTGGTTGTCCACGAGGAGGTCCTTTCTGAGATGCTGACTGATGCTGACTTTGATGTGCTTTCGGAGGGCTATAAGCCTTCGATATGGCAACCAAGGGGTTGTCTCAATAGCTGCAATCATGTAACCTAGCAGACATAGTAGGCTCATCAAGTCCATTAATTTCACAGAGCAAACCTGTTTCACAGTCTGAACTACTTCTCTGCTTTGTCTAGTGGAAGAAACACTTTTTCTGGATTGAATCTATCATTGATGACTTGGGCAGGTGCTAGTTGGCTCTTCTGGAGGTTGATTAGGAAACCGTGACTAGAGAGGCACTGGATAGTGTCCTGAATGTCCCTGAGTGCCTGCTCTTGTGAAGGTGACTTCATAAGGAGGTTGTCAGGATAGGGATGGATATGGATTCCTTTGAGACGCAGGCTTGGAAAAAGTGAGATGTTCAGTTTTGTGAATATCTGGGGTGCTGATGCCAATATAAATGGCATGGCATTGAACTGGAAGTGTTTTCAACCAAAGGTGAATCTCAGATACTGTCTGTCCCAGGTAGTTGTGGGTGTGTGAAAATATGCCTGGGTCAAAACGATAGAGGCCATGAAGTCCTTCGGCTGCAGGACTTCCACAATGGTCTTCAAGCTCTCTATTTTGAACTTCCTGTACCTCACAAACCTGTTCAGGAATTTTGGGAACTTTTGGGGGAAAAAAAGATGCCAAAGAACCTTTGCGATGATGGCACAGGTTCAATGGCAGCAATCTCCAGCAGATGTCTAATGGCACCCTGTGTGCGGTATGTCTTGATGGGGCAATGAGGGACTGGTGAGCTCAGGAATCTGTCATGAGGTGGGGTGTCACATTCTATTGAATAGCCATGGGTTATGGCTTCTTTTACCCATTTGCCAGTGGCTACTAGATTCCAGGCTTGATCGGATTTTTGAAGCCATCCCTCCACCGGAGCTAGCCTGGCGTCACTTGTTGCCGCTGTTTTCCTCCCTTACTGGAGGCTGCTGCTTGGGCTGAACTGTAGAATTGACTTGTGGCTCTGAAGTTAGGCTTGGATTTGGTCCACAAGCATTCTGTAAGAACGAAAGGACTGTGAACTATAATTTCTCTGCTGTCTGTCCTCCCTTTTATAGGTGAATTGCATGACCTTCTTTTTGTCCTTGGTCTCAGTTAAGATGACCTCTACGCTATCCCAAAGAGCTTGCTATCCAGGAAAGGCCAAGATGCCACATGAGACTTAGAAAGGGAGTCCACATTCCAGGACTTGAGCCAGAGATAGCTACCACTGTGAAAGCCATGGCCCTTGCTGAGAACTTGATCGTGTCCAGAGTAGCATCAGACATGAAAGCTGCTGGCCTCTCCAGATTGTGTGTGTAACTTGACAGGTGCTGATTTAAATCCAGCTAATCTTGGGACAATTTATGAAGCTACATGAGGCTCTTGTCATCAGAGAAGGCAATGGCCTCATGAGTTCTACAGAGCTGAGTCACTTTTTCGACCATTGGGATCTTTAAGGGTACCCTCTCCCCCTTTTGGAAGAGCCACCCCTGATGCTAAGCTAGCCACAGGAGCCTCTATCACTGGAACGTTCGGTAAGCTCATTCCCTTGGGAGGAAAAGAGTACATTCTTTTAGTCTGTCCAGAATGTAAACGATCATTGGTACGATCTGACCATTCCTCTTTTATCTCAGTTTTGGAAAAGTTGAACCCAGCTCTCGAACCCTACAGAAAACCTCAGAGGTTCCTTCATCATCATCATCATCATCATCATCATCATCATCATCATCATCATCATCATCATCTTTTTTCTTCTTAGGGAAAGTCTTTGTTGGCCAAGAGGAGCCAGGTATTTCTCTGTGTTTAAAGGCCTTGAAGTTGCTATTTTTTTTTAAGGCGTTTGACTGGAGAGGGAGGGGTGGGGGAGAAGAGAACTTGTATTCTGAGGCAGCGGGACAGCTGGCCAAGCGGGTTTGCAGGTATTTTCTACTCCACTACCTGGGGATCACTTCCCCCAACTCTCCCTTGGAGGAGGTCCATGGTCGGAGACAGCTGCTGCAAACATTGCTGTGATTGAAGCAGCACAGTGGGCAAAAGGCAAACAGCCTAGGAGAAGACAAGGCCAGAACTAAGTATTTTTTAAACAAAGGGAAAGGCACACAGAAGAAAAGAGAAAAACAAAGTGCAACCAAAGGAGCTCCTTAAAGGAAAATCTCAGGAGCCCTCTAAATCCACTGCTCTCTCAGGCAGAGGCAGGAAAAAGACTGAGGGTGGGCTCCCCCTCAGAGATGGAAAGTGTAATCGATTTCCTGACTCCAGAGATTGTGAGAAGAGGAACCCAAGGGTATCAGAATATCTTTCTCCCCTCAAGAAAGAACAGCTGTTTGCCAGGACAGCTTCTGTCTCCTTGCCCCAAAACTCTCCTAAAACTTTAATTACTATTACCCCCAAAATTTCAGGAATGTTTTGAGTCACTTTAGGTATACCCAAGCTAACCCAAAACAGCAATTTTGGGGAATATTTCTGGCTTGCGTATTTCCAAATGCATGCCCCCTAGAAGCCATGGGAAGTTTTGGCCACAGATATTCTATCAAATAGTCCCTACACAATATTTCAAAACTACCTCACAGGGTGTCTGTTGTGGGGAGGTGAAGGGAAAGGAGTTTGTTTGTTGCTCTGAGACTCCGAATGAAGGGCAGGGTATAAATCCAACCTCTTCTTCTATATAGCATTCCATTTTCTTCACTGGCAGTTTTCAATATAATGGAAGAGTCACCCATGTTTAATTAACCCTATCTGCACAATATGTACCTACCACTTTAGATAACACTACTTTCAAAAAGGTTATACCGAAGGCTCAAGCCTGTATTCAGCCACGAAACCTTCTATCTCAGGTATGTCCAACAGGTAGATCGCGATCTACCAGTAGATTGCAGAGGGGTCAGAGGTAGATCACCAGCCCCACTTGGTCTCCTGGTTTGCTGGACAGGTGTTTGGGGTTTTTTGATGATTGTTTGGTGGTAAAAAATGTCCGTCTCAGTTTTGTTTTTGCTTATTTTGCTTACCAGTAAATGACAGAAGGTGCATTATAAATGGGGGGGGGAGTGGAACCCAACTTCAGTGGGTTAAAATCTAATTTGAAACATTTTTATGGTGGTAGATCACCGGCACTTTTGGCCAGAAAAAACAGATCACTACCTGTTCGAAGTTGGACATGCCTGTTCTATCTGAACAAATAACAAAGATAAGCAACATCTGCCCCCATGTGGCACAATGAAGAAAAACACAGCATATGAGGCTAAGACCAGGGCTTCCACGTTTTTTCAAGAGGGCCACATGATCAGAAAACCATGTATGTTGGCTGTATGCATTTTTATTGATGGCCATGGTAAAGCACAGCCTCCTAGCTAGTCAAAAATATGGATTTTTAGGACTAATATAAAAGCAGCCCAACCCGCCTTTTAATCAATTGTATTTATACAAAAGGGCAGTTACAGGCCTAGTATTAATCATTGATCAATTTCGATCAAGTCATTGAGAACAGTGATATTTAAATAGACTGAAGTATTCTTGAGAATTGTGGAGTTGAAGCACTGTCAGGGCACACCTCAAATCTGGCTCCAGGTTTCCATCACTTATGGTGGCTCTCAGCTTCTATTTCAGCAGTTTCATGAAATCGAATGTTACTTTCACAAAGCCAGGTGGACCAAACCAATGCCCAGAGTATGGCCATATAACCAGAAATTATAGAATACTGGGATTCATATGCTTGTATCTAAAACTCCAAGGATCGTATGTCTTCTTGGTGATCATAGGCCCCGGTCACACGGGCAGGAAACTGCGGGGGAGAAGCGTGGCTGTTTGCCCCGGGGCAAACTAACACGCAGTAAAGCGATCAAACCTCCTGTGGAGGTACCGTGGAGCTTCCGTGGTTATGGAGAGGCGTCGATCACAACACGCGCCTGCGTGCAACGAAGAAGCGCGCGGCGAACTGGTTTTCTTTTTTTGTGTACACTACGAATGCGCATGCTCGGTTGGGTGCGTGTGCACAACCACGGAGACTTGGGGGGAAAAAAATCCTTCTTCGCAAGGGGACATGGGCGGGCGCCGGATGCCACCGGAAACGCGATCAGACGCCCGCCCTTGCCCCGCACTTTCCGGAAACTAGTACCTCCGAGGTACTAGTTTTTTGCTGCGCGTTTTCGGGAGGAAGCCTCCGTTGTGCCACGGAAGCGCTACACTCCCCAGATGTGCTGGTGAGATCGCGCCCGGAAACTCCACCTGTCTTCCGTATCTCTTGCGTGGCTAATGTTGCGTGTGACCGCAGCCATAGTTCACTTTCAGCTTGGATAGATGCTTGTCAGTAATTCTTTGTAATGTCGTTCCCCCATTTTATGATATAACTGCAGTTGAATTAAACTTGAACAGCTCAAATAATTTTTTTTGCTAAATGTATCAGGCAGGCTGAAGCCCAGGGTCAGGTAGACTGCATGTGGCTTGTGGACCACAGGCTGGAAATCCTTCGTGTTCACAGAACTGTTTATATGTATCTTTTATAAACAATTATAGGCCTGCCTTTCTCCCAGACATCTAGTTAACAAGGCTCCAGTTCAGACACTTATTCAATGGATACTCCAATTTGTACAGAAGAGCAGATGTATACCCCTATACCACACCAACTGGGTGCCTACTGAACAGCATTGCTAAGCACAGAGAAGCGGCATGGGATAGGTTGCTAAACAGTTTATATATGATGGTGTGTGAATGCAAAGATGCATGGAGAATTTTTTTTTCTCACCAGCTACATGCTTAAGCCAGGCTTTAGAGCAAAGCAGGCAGGTGCCACAAAACACACTCATCTGAAAAACCCAACAGGGCAACTCAAGGTCACCTTTATTGGCAGGGACACTGAAACCCAAGGGAGCAAATTTATATGGGCAGCCGGGATCAGCCTGTCAAGAGTCTTAAGCATACCTGTGGGATCTCTTAGGTGGGGCTCTGGATGTCTCCTTGGTGACTCATGTCCTGCCAACTTGACAAGATGACAAGAGCACGCTGCAGGGTCAACTGGGGGCTGAGAATCAGGTGTTGGAGGCTTGCCAGTGAATTATCATTATTTTTAGGTTACTGCAAGGAAACAATGACTGGTCTAGAAGTGGTTCTTCAAATGAATAAAGGGTTAATCATTTTCTCACCAATCATGCTGTGTGGTGATGCAATCGATCAAAGCATGTGTTGTCTGAAACTGCACTAATACCTTACCACAGATTCCTGATCAGATTTTCTTTGCAAATACCACTTCACCTCCCATCATGTTTCAGACATCTGCACATAGCTGAGTGACTGGAAACTTAAAATGCTATCACTATAAAGCTAAAACATATGGCACCTACATGCAGATTCAAAGCAAGCCAAGATGAATAAACTATTGAGTAAGATTTAGTGAAATGTGGACCACATTGCAAGTAGATAAATAGGTACCACTTCGGTGGGAAGGTAACAGCATTCCGTGCTCCTTGGCATTTAGTCATGCTGGCCACATGACCACGGAAACGTCTTCGGACAGCGCTGGCTCTTCGGCTTTGAAACGGAGATGAGCAACGCAACCCTAGAGTCGGACTCGACTGGCTTTCGAGCAAGGGAACCTTTACCTTAAGATGCAGTGAAATGTGGGCCAAGTCAGTGAAAGAGTAACATTAAGCATACACCTGTATAAAAATGAAAAGGGGTTTATTTAAAAAAAAACACTACCTTCCCTTTTTTTCCTGTGGTTATCTGTGTTCCTTTCATGTGACACACATGTCCTGAATTAGTGCTTGTTACCAGCAACAAATCAGCATAAAGTTCGTCCTCCTTTGCTTCAAAATATCACATAAGAACCCCCCCCCAATAAGTTCTTCTATACAAGCATCTCATGACAGTATCATGATGTCTGACATCAGCGTGCCCATTCTAAATATTCCATTCCACCATGGAACTGTGACATGAATAAACTTAACAAAAATAAAACACATAACATTAACAAGTTAGGCTATCTACCCAAAAAATGGGCTGCAGGGTACCAAAAAAGTTGGGATTTCACAGAGCAGTTCCACAGGAGACCTATAAAAAGGATAAAAGCTGCCAGATCTCCTTTTATTTTGAAAAGCTGATGACCACATATTGCAGGAGAAGTGACTATCAGCTATCTGCCTCATGAAGGATTCACAAATCACCAAGCTTGGTTCACAAACTGTCCTGTATAAGGGTTTCTGGGATCCAGAGGACAGTCTAACACTCTTCTACCACCCAAAATAAAACTTCACACATGTTAATTTAGAAATGGTCTATAGTCTAAATGAAACAACCAGATTCAAAACAATATTTTACTACAGATGAGTGCTTTGCTCTCTCTCTCTCTCTCACAAGGATGCAACATTAAAAATAAAATAGTATCTTAAGTCCAAATGCCCCCATACTGTAAGAGCAGGTAGAGGCAGAATCCTTGAGCAGTAACGAGAGTTCAAGGACTCTATGAAGACTGTAAGATATTTCTAGAGCAAGATGCAGTTGCTCAATACCTCAGAAGGGATGAGAGCACCCTTTTCTTCATATCACATAACCAAAAACCAGAAGACACAAAAGAAGAGAAAGTATCCTCCCTCGTAACTGTACAGTGGGCCAAATGAACCATTTCCCCCTGGTCCTTCCTGAATCAGCCTTGCTTTATGTACAAACATAGTCTCACAGACGGCAATGGGCTGGGATTCAAAGACCCAGACAAAGGTTTGGGTTCAACCCAGCAGAGGTTTCCACTCCCTGTCCCAATTCTTTGAACAGAAGATCCCTAATCCTATTGCTACTTGTCTTAGTTTCCAAAGCCGCTTTGCCATGCTGCATGAGGACCTGTAGTTCAAGAAATATAAATCCCCAAAACCTTTTGGGTACATAGAGCAAGTTCAACCATTCTATGCGCCCAGGCCACAGATATCTAGTATACCATGACAGGGGCATTCAAGGATTTTTTTCTTAATTACATAATCTGGTGAATTTTTCCTCTATAGCATATTACAGTCTAGCATTACAATCGTGGCTAGGGAGTGCTAGAAAGACTGTTCAGAAGACACTTTATAATGATATATGGCTCATGTTTTTTATGTCTGATGTGTACATCCCCATCCCTGCCAAGAAGCCGCTGTGTATTACAAAGCATTGCATCCTTGAGGTTGAACCATTTAAAGCGATGCCCTTAGCACAGATGGGACCAAGATGGATGCTGACAACAGCCAAGTCTTGCAAGGCTTCCTTTGAACCATCTCTGTTCCTGTGGCTGGATTACTTCCCCATTTTTTTCCTACTAATTGGACATTCTGAGAAGTACAGTGAAGTTAAAAAAGACAAATACATGCCAAGTGAGCCTCTGTCCTACAATGAAACCTCTATTACAGGCAGATCCAGACTGGCGCAACGAGCAGCTGGTATGAGGCTAGCCCTCATCTAACATGAAATTGTTACAGGACCTTTCTTCTAAACTGCAAAGACCACATTCATCCCCTAGGACATGACAAAACAAAACAAATGCTATTCCAGGGAGAAGGACTCAAAAAAGAACATATAAAAACTATGCAGTAATGTCATTATTTGTAGAAGGATGGCTATTCTGTGTTGGAACGACATGATGTAGAACCTGATGGTCCCATCCAACAGTCGTTAAGGAGCCTTTGTCTGATGGTGACCATGACAACCCTTTCACAAAGTCTCGATGGGAGCGGTTTCTGAAACTGAGAAAAGCACAAAATGATGTACTGTTATTTGGGGATCACAACGCCACAGTCACAAACCACAAGCAATCCCCTCCCTAAGCAATATTCATTCTTTGGAATTACTAGAAACTGAATACATCTAATGCATGGCGGAGCTTACTGATTCAGGTGGCTATCATTGTAACAATGAGACCTCTGTATCTCTAGGTTGAGGGACTAACAGGACCTTTTCTGGAATATCATCAAAGTAAATTCCAGTCCACAGTTTCCCAACTATCATGCAATCACTCAGCGAGGAGGTCAATGTGTGAGGAGGAACAGACACTGCCTTCCCCGTGTGACCCCCGTGTGACCCCCCAGTAACTACCTTAGATGACAATCCACCACTCAGGCTGTCCCCGCAAAGTGATAAGAAGTCTAATGAACCAGCTACAGGTTCCCTCCCTCTGTCCTTCCTTGTGCACCAGCAAGGTTTTGGATGAGGGGCTGCAAGAAAACATGCATCTCACCACAGTTCTTCACCCATCTCAGCAGACTTGGAAATGGGACCAGCGAGGGATGAGCAGCATGGCCTGTTTTGCCATGCCCTTCAGTGGCAGCCCTCTACTGCCCTCCAGTTTACCTCTTTTTCTCCAGCAATGCACTGTTGCTATTTGGCTATGCAGTGATATGGAGAGCCCATGTGAAAAGTGATTCATCATGGAGAGTGTCATTTTGAATTTGTAAAAGTTTAGATGGCTCCCACAGGAAACATGTCGAAATGAAATCATCCAATTTATTGGACACATAACAAAGACTGATTAAGAAAATTAAATGTCAATTTAAATGTGATGCTAGATAGCCAAAAGCACTTTCCTGCTGCCCTTTGCCCTTGATAAAGAGGCTTGTTTAAACTGGGCTGTTACCCAAGTCAAGCAGATACGCGTTAATGTCTTAATCATGCCTAAGAAGGAGGCAAGGAAGAGGTTAGACCACTTTGTACTCACACTTCTGAAAAGCTGGAATCAAGAACAACTACGGAGCAGTCTTCACTGATGGAAGCCAGAAGGGGTGAACTAGAGACAGGGAAAAGCTCATGAACATATGCAGACACTGGCAATTTAGTCCTTGCAGGCCACACAAACAGAGGAATCAATGAGAAGAAAACAAAGGCCTGCACCAGTTGGAGCAAAATGATGAAGAAAAAAACTGGTTTAGTGGGAACATCACTGTGTTTATATCTACAGATCCCCGAGGAAGCTTAATGCAAAATGCGTAGGGGTCATTATTATTTTGAAATTAAACTTTTTTCCCCACTGCACCCTTGTTTTTATTTCATACCCTTGCACACAAAAGCAAGAAAAGGATAATCTGAGGTGAACCACTGCTATATTTTCTAAATAATACGTAGTGCCATCAGCATAAACAGGCTTTGTAGAGTAACACAAGCAAAAAGAGACAGGTCACAGTCCCAGGGTGGGGTGGTCTTTACAAATCAACATTTTGACAAGAGGAGAGAAAAACAGAAGGAATGGAAGTGATATACACGTGCAAAAGATGTCAACTGCAGAGAAAATTAAATGGTTAAGGCAAAGGCTTCACAGAGCAAGTGGGCTCTGAAGGAAGAGAAGTAAGTGTTCTAGGTGGGAGGTAGCAAGGGAAAAATCATGGAGCAGATTTAGGCTAGAGCTGGTGGAACGCTTACAGCGCCATCCTAAACAGATCTATTCAGAATCCTACTCAGATTTAATGGGGTTATTCCCAGGAAAACGTTCTTAGGATTGCACTGTAAATCAGTAACTATTGCTTAAAACTGAAACTGCAGGACTATTCAAAGGCAGACTGGCAGTGAACACAACTGAGGCTGATAATACTAACGATGGGATCTAATTTTAATGAAACCCAACTTTGTTCCTCCCAAAGCCTTCGGTTCAAATAGCAAAACATTATAAAGCATTTTCAGTAAGAGAAACAGATACACAGGAGCTGGAAAATCAACCTGCTTCTAAATGTCATGATTTCCAGAGCAAAAAGAAAAAAGAAGGAAACTAACATTTCTGTTATCACTGATTCTCAGTGCAGAACACTGCTTCACTTGGGAAATAATTTAGCTACTTTTAACACACAACCAAACTACCTAAAGCATACAGTGCATCTAAGTAATTTCCTACTGAGAAAAATTATCAGTACACAGTCAGAACGAAGTGAAGAAAGGAAATCCCAGTTTTGGATGAGCATCTCATATATTATTATAGACCTACCTATCCATTGAAAATGATGCTATCTATTCAAAGTTGGCTTTAGGGTACTTGCATTCATGGTTACAAATGCCAACACTTGCTACTATTATGCATCATACTGTCACATGAGCCTGTGGACCCCTCCTCACTGTCGCCTGAGTCCGAGCCGCGCTGGTGGCGTGTCCGTAGGGGCAGCAGGGGCCTCAGATGCATGAGCTAGGAGAGGGGTTCTGTCACCGTCGCTGGCCTTCCTCCCTCTGGGCACTGGCTCAACAAACTCAGGCAATCCTCCTCGGCCCCTGCATGTTGCCCTTCTTATATCCCTCCCCACTCCCAGGATCCTCCTCAGGGCCTTGCCCCGCCTTCTCCCAGCCTGGCCCCACCCCCGTACTTAGGGGAAGACACCAAGCCTCAGGCCAGGCCCTGTTTCCCGGTGTCTCTGGCTGTTGGGTGGGGTGATGCTGCCGTTCCCTGCCTGGCTCCAGCCATCGAGTTCTGACGCGGGAGTGAGCCCTCACGCCGGGCCTCCAGCCCATGGGTTGTGTCCCCCCCCCCCCCCCACCCGTCACGCGTTCTGGTGGCGTTCGGTCAGCGCCCATTGAGGTGCCGAGGTGCGGCTGTCACGTCATCAGCGTCTTCGGACGCCCTGCTCCGTGGTTCCCGGAGCCTCTGGGTGAGTGGGGGGGGGGGGCCCTGCTGGCAATGGCTGACTGCAGCAGGAGGGACTCGGGAGACCGGCTGGCGGGGGCCAATGGCAGCACGGGGGCACGGGAAGCCTGCTGGTGGGACACATACCTATGTGCTGAAAAAGCAAATCCCGTAACACTTCGAGAATGCACATCTGTGCTGAGCGCAGAGTCTGGTTTCTTTGTGTCTACAAGGACAACAGTTCCATTTTCATCACCTTGGAAAGGGCGACAGAGATCAGTATTATTATCAGGTCAACTGGAGAGAAACCAAATTCAACTATAATGCCTAAGTAGTAAGAATCAAGAAGTACGTCTTACCCAAAACAAAAGTGTCTTTTTGATGTGGATGCCACACCAGTGAGGTAGAAAGATTACTAGAGGCACCACAGGCTACACAGGACAAAAAAAAGAAAGGAAATGCAGTCAGTTTATGCTTATTTTATTTCCTAGCATAGCTGATTGCTTTAAACAAGAAAGGGAGAAAGGAGGACACAGAAGCCTGGTTTTTATGGACTTCCCTCAGCTTTGCGGTTTATAACTATTATTTCCCCAATACTGGCCATATAGTTCCATTTAAGTAGCAGTACTTCAGGGAAGGCTTGCGGTCAAAAAAATGGCATCTTACCTATTTTACTACATTGAGCTTCAAGAGATCTTACTCGTTGGCCCCTGAAAATTCAGGAGGATCCAAGATCCTTCTGCTGGGCAGCAGTTGCCTCCACTTCTATACTAAACTAACTTGTCCGTGTGACTGGGCTGCTCACCTGCCTCAATAGTACTAGCCACCACAAAAATCACATGTCTTCCCCAAGCTTTAGTGCTGCAGAGTTTGGACAATACTAAGATGCTTTGCACATGATGCTACCAAAAACAAAGTGTTTCCTTGTTAAAAAGCATTTTTTTTAAAGTACAGAATTTAAGTGGCTGAACTAGGTTTATTTATTGGACATCAAGCGAGGCTGCTCTATGCAAGATACTGTTATAAGTAACAAGATTCTAGCTGGTGGTAGGCCCTGAGGGGCGTTTTGGATCCAATACAGATACAACAGTCCTAATTGAAGCATGGGGTAAGCTCTTGTACACACACCCTCTTGCACATAATTACAACTGTATCTTCCATGACTTGCTATAATGTTCACTTAACCTGCACTGGCACTAGGATTAAGAGTAAGCAAGATGGCCTGAAACCATGACTTAAATTGCGAACTGCGGTTTTGGGCAATCCTACTTCACCTTAACTGTTACTGGCACCACAGCCTGAACAATAGTAAACTCTGGTGACAGCAAACCATGGAAGAAGGAGAAATTTACACACATGAGGAAAGGATGTACCATGCAAATCCAATCAGCAATTAGAGGTGAGGAATGTTGAGGCTGCATTGGATTTTGTTGTTCTCCAGTTTCCAGAAATGGTTTGTACGTATATAAATATATACAATGGTTTTGGTGGAGCAATAGTCCTGGCTGACATTCAGGCCAAGCATCTACAAACCTTGGGGTTGGCAATGGTTTTGATCAATTATCACTCTTTAGGCAACTCTCAGGTTAGGCAGTGTGGAATTTCTGCAGGGCAATAAACTTCTAAACTGACAAGCTGATTCCTCTAACTCCTAGCCAAAGGAAACACAAAGACGATTTGGCAACAAAAGACATACTAATGCGAGTTGCTGGTTTTGGAGACCTGGTATCCCAGAGTAAAATCCTGCTATCCTAAAAACAAACAAAACAAAGGAAGTCATTTTTAAAAGCAAAATCATAACTGCCAAGAACACTTTTTAAGAAGTAGCTGTTTCAGCCTTACATAAGAACATAAGAGAAGCCAATGTTGGATCAGGCCAATGGCCCATCTAGTCCATAACTCTGTCACACAGTGGCCAAAAATACCAGGTGCCATCAGGAGGTCCAGCAGTGGGGCCACTAGATGCCTTCCCACTGTTGCCCCCCCCCCCAGCATAAGAATACAGTGCATCACTTGACCCAGACTGAGAGTTCCTATCTATACCGTGTGGCTAATAGCCACAGATAGACCTCTGCACCATATGTTAATTCCCTCTTGAAGCCGTCAATGCTTGTTGCTGCCACCACCTCCTGTAGCAGTGAATTCCATGTGTTAATCATTCTTTGGGTGAAGAAGTATTTCCTTTTATCCGTTCTAACCCAACTGCTCAGCAATTTCATTGAGTGCCCACGAATTCTTGTATTGTGAGAAAGGGAGAAAAGTACTTCTTTCTCTACCTGCTCTATCCCATGCATAATCGTATAAACCTCGATCATATCACTCCATAGCCGTCGTTTCTCCAAGCTAAAGAGCCCCAAGTGTTTTAACCTTTCTTCATAGGGAAAGTGTTCCAACCCTTTTATTATTCTAGTTGCCCTTTTCTGCACTTTTCCCAATGCTATAATATCCTTTTTGAGGTGTGGTGACCAGAACTGTACACAGTACTCCAAATGAGGTTGCACCACTGATTTATACAGGGGCTTTATGATACTGGCTGATTTGTTTTCAATTCCATTTCTAATAATCCCCAGCATAGCGTTGGCCCTTTTTATTGCAGTTGCACACTGTCTCGACATTTTCATTGCATTATCTACTATGACTCCAAGACCTCTCTCTTGGTCAGTCTCTGCCAGTTCAGACCCCATCAATGTGTATTTATAGTTAGGCTTTTTGGCTCCAAGGTGCATCACTTTGCACTTGGCCACACTGAACCCCATTTTGGCTCGCCCATCCTTGACAGATCCCTTTGGAGTGCCTCACAATCCTCCCTGGTTTTCACCACACCACACAAAGATGACACAAAGTTGTTGTCATCTGCAAATTTAGGCACTTCACTGCTTACTCCCAATTCCAAATCATTAATGAACAAGTTAAGAAGCATCAGACTGAGTACTGATCCCTGTGGTACCCCACTGCTTACCACCCTCCACTGAGAAAACTGCCCATTTATACTCGCTCTCTGTTTCCTATTAATTAGCCAGTTTTTGATCCACAAGAGGACTTGTCCTTTTATCCCATGACTACTGAGCTTACTTAGGAGCCTTTGATGAGGAACTTTATTAAAAGCTTTCTGGAAGTCAAGGTAAACAACATCTATTGTGTCCCCCTTGTCCACATGTTTGTTCACCCCCCAAAAAAACCACTAACAGGTTAGTGAGACAAGATCTTCCCTTACAGAACTCATGTTGAGTTCATCAATGCGCCTACTAATTCTTTCCCTAATAACAGTTTCTACCAACTTCCAGATCTCCTCTGGAACTCTTTTTAAAGATGAGAGTGACATTAGCTACCTTCCAGTCCTCAGGAATGGAGGCAGATTTTAATGAAAGATTACATATTTTTGTCAGGAGATCCACAAGTTCACATCTGAGTTTTTTCAGAGCTCTCGGATGTATACCATCCGGGCCTGGTGATTTATCAGTTTTTAAGTTGTCTATCAGTCATAAGACCTCCTCTCTCGTCACCTCAATCTGACTCAGGTATTTCAACACCCCTCCCAAAACTTGTCAAATACCCCCCTCTCCCTTGTGAAACTCTGATACTATTACCTTGGTGCTTATGTTCACAATAGCAGAGAGATCAAGCCTTGCTTTCAAACTCACAAAGAATTAAAAGCAAGAAGTTGGCTTTACCTCAGCGCAGGACAAGAACACTGTATCCTTTCCAGGGCAGGATGCAACACATGTCACTTGACCAGAATGAGCTAGGAAAAATTAAACAAAAGGAAATAAAACCTTCATGTTAATACAGACACAACTGGTCAATCAAGGCCCAGTGCTGTATATGCAGGAGAAGGCTTGACCGCACATGCATGGGACAAAGGAGCTTTTGTCCCCTAGGCAGTTTGAGAAGAAAAGGACCACCAGCTAGGATGGGAAGTGAGGAAAACATCCTGGTTAGCATCATGGCTGCCAAAGCAAAATACTAAGAAGACTCAAACAACAGTGGCAGAGACTCAAAACCTAAGGCAGTTACCACAATTTGTGTAACACAGCCCTCAGGGACACAGCTTACATTTAGGAACAAAGTGACAAAATGGGGGGTTTGGCTGCTGCTGCAAATTCCATTATGAAAGCTTAGGTGTTATGTATCCTGGCAGTCACTGGTGGCAGTGGGGAGAGACTGTAGAGGTTTGCTTGTGTTTCTGCAAGTACAACTCCCAGATGACTCCTAAGCATTGGCAAGGTCACATTATCAGTCCCTTCCTATCCTGAACTAAGTGAGAGTCAAGCTGGAAAGATAAAGAGGGTTTTTACTTGAAGTCAACACAACAAATCGAAGAACCCAGAAGTGAAAGAACTCCACTTCATCAATTTTTTATAATGGAAACTGATTTCAGAGATCAGCAGCTGAAAGTAGCAACTCATCTCACATAAAGGGAAAAAAACTTTTATAATGTGGTTTGCTCAACTGGTCAACTACTGAAAAACAAATGTTCCTGGTCACAACCAGGCCTTCTCTAACCAGAAAAACAAACCCACACTTTTTCCCTCCCTCTTACTGCTCTCCTTCCATCTATCTAGCTTTCAGGAGAGTTAAAATTTTATTTAATGCTGTAATGAGTCCTGCACATGGAGTTCAGAATTGTGCAAAGAAGAGGCAGTGTGGAACTTGCATCTCTTGAATACTTTTAATACATGGTGTACCATCAGACTGTTCAACATGACCAAGAGGCAGAAGAGCCATAGGGCTTCTGTCAACACATGATTTGCCAGCCCCTCCACACTGAGCACAGGGAGAAGGAAGACCATGCCAGCAATGCTGCTCAGGAAATCAGGATTTGCCCCACTCTCAATCGGATTACACTTCCACTTAAAGAAGAGCATTCACAGCCTGAGTGATGTAGTAGTTCCACTGACTGAGACAAATGTCCAAGTAACAAGTAGAGTCTTTACACTATTTGGCTGAAGAGTTCTGAAGAGTTTCATTGGCTGTCCATTAGTTTCTGGGTTGAATTCAAAATGCTTTTACCTTTGAAGGCTTAATCTGCTCAGTACCATGAAACCAAAAGCAGTGTGTGCCTACTCCCACTTGAGCCAGCTTGAGCTCCAAAATCACCCTCTGAGGCCCCACTCCATGTGCCTCCAAGTTTTAAAAGTTAGCCAGCCATTAGGGACAAGGCTTTCCCCCCCATGTTGCCTGGTTTGCGAAACACCTTGTCCCATCCTTCCCCCAGTAGTTTTCTGGCACCAAACAAAAGTTTTATTTATTGGCTCAGGCATTTATAAATGGTTAATTTTAGCATTCTGCAGAATTTGCTGAGTCCTGCTTTTCAGGGTTTTAAGATTTCATGTATATCTGCCATTATTCTGATTTACAGTAATAAAAACTATGTTTTTTCTGCCGCTGTTTGGTTTTAATAGGTTGTTCATTAGTGTATGGACAAAGCCTTTTGAAATTTACTACTGATGCATTATGGAGGTGCTACTGTAAACGTGTTCATATAATGCTGTTTTGTAACCTGTTACTAAGCAGAATATTTTATACATAGCTCTCATGCTGTTATTATGCCCTTTACTGTAATTTTGCCTATTTCAGTTTTATTTCTAAATCATTCCCGTCTTAGTAGAGTGCACACAAATACATTACATAAAGTCAACAGCTACTGCACATTCCAGTGGAATATTGTCTTCTTGTCTACTCGGGACCTTTTGGTCCCAAGTAGGTTAATAGCACCGATTGAATAACAACAATAATAATAAATAATTTTTAAATAATCAAAGTAAAGACTGCAGCTTGAGCAGAAGGCCAACAGGGAAGGCACAGTATTAAAGTTCTACAAGGGCTACTTAGCTTTAATCCTACTATAAACTGACAAGTTTAAAAAGCAGAAGGAATGCAAAACTAGGAGCCAATGTAGTGCCATTCCTAGACTTAGATGGAGAAGACCTGGGTCCAAATACCTACTCAACCATGAATCAAACCAGGTGACCTTGAGCCAGTCATTCTCTTTCAGCCTAATCTACCTCACAGGGCCACCGTGTGGGTTGTTCAGTGTACTGTACCTTGAGCTACTCTGGAGAAAGGACAGGACAGAAAAAGCAATAAATAAAAAAGAGGGAAACAAACAAGCTTAGCACTCACCTCTGTAGGAATTGAGCACCGTTTCCTGAGGGATGTCCCAGATCTTCACACTACACATAAAATCCAAACCATGTTAAGAAGAAGAACAGGCACTTTTACATAAAGTATAAAAAGCAACACCACAAAGGGTCACCTGAAGTCTTTGCTGCCGCTGACCGCCTGTGTATTGTTGGTAAGGACACTCACTGTTGTCACAATGTCGTCATGCTCGTACTTACAGAATTTGTTCACTATCAGAGTCTCGTTCTCATCCAGCTCCCAAAGTTCCAGAGCACCTAGACAAGATGGGAACAAATTCAGCAGACTGATTCCTATGAAAACTCAAACATGCACATGAAAGAGAAGACCCTCCATTACTTACTGTTCTTGGTACATCTAAAGACCCTCTCTCAATATTGCAAACTAGATCACATCCATGATCCAAACACAGTAAAACCCCTACTTATCAACATGTTGCATTCCAGAAATTAGTTTAAAAGTCAGAATACATTTTCCCATAGAGGTACATGAATGTTTGCAATGAGAAACAGCAGAAAACAATAGTGTTGTAATTCTGTGCAGTAATTCAATGATACAAGCAACAGAATAACTGTAGAATAAGATTTTTTTTAATTGTCCTTAAATACTGGGCTTGTTTTACTTACATAAAGATGTGTGGCACAGATTTACACTTTGGGAAAGGGAGGGAGGGATTTCTTTAACTCACGCCTGAACAGCTAACAGAAAATACATTAAAAGGGGGAAGGGCTAAAAACACATATCAACCCCCCCCCCTCCGCTTGAGCATCTCCCTTCACTCAACACTCGCTCCACTCCCCCACTGCCTTCCATGTTCACAGGCTATTTGTAAGTCAGAAGCTTCCTGTACATTGAGAGTTTCCAAACACAGCTTTTGCAGCAGTTTACAGTGTGAGCTTGGTCCCACGTTGACCAACTAAAATCTCTGCAAAACTGAAGACAAACATTAATTTACTGCTGGAAAAGTAGAGAAATGATAAGACAGTTTGCAAGACAAGAGATCCTTAATACTCACCTGAATCAGAAGCTACCAAGATGCCTTTATTATCCACCCATTTCAGATCTGCTATGCCTGCTTCAGTTTGAACGCCTGCTGAGCAAAAACCTTCATTAGGTGCTTTTGATGGATCCTTGAATACCCAAATGGAACCAACCCAGCACCGTCCACTCAAGCTGGATGCTCCCAGGAGCAAGGCACCATCTGGAAAACAGAGAGTTACATAAGAGTGACGTGCCAATGAAACATCATCTGTTATATGTTTTTATCATTTACTAAACAAAAGGAGAAACGTTACTAGGGATTGTGTAAGGTCGAACTTGAGCTAAGTTAAGGAATGCAGCCTCATTTCAGAGGGCTCACAATCTGCACACAAGGGCCGCACTACACTGAACAACACTAGACCAAAAACCTCTGTTTTGAGCCTTTTGGGGAAAGGCAGACTATAAATGCAGTAAAATTAGAAGTAATTCAAGCCCAAACTTTGCCTAGGAATCGTTCTAGAATCCTGCCTGCCAGAAATCTATACCCTCTATAGACCAATGCACTAATAAATCATCAAGACAATGACAAGGCCAAACACCATTTGAAAAGCAGTGGAAAATCCTACATGAAGGAGAATGAGTAGATAGGCTGGTAGATAGTGCTGGGGAGGAGCCAGTGGTCGTGGTGCATGTCGGCACCAACGATGTGGGGAAATGCAGTCGTGAGGTCCTGGAGGAGAAATTTAGGATGCTGGGCAGGAAACTTAGGTCCAGGACCTCCAAGGTAGCCTTCTCAGAAGTGTTACCTGTTCCACGCGCAGGGCCGGAGAGACAGGCAGAGATCAGGAGTCTCAATGCGTGGATGAGACGATGGTGTAGGGGGGAAGGGTTCAGGTTTGTTAGGCACTGGGATACTTTTTGGAACAAGAGGGAGCTGTACAGGCGAGACGGTCTCCACTTGTCCCAAGAAGGAACCAGGCTGCTGGCACTTAAAATCAAAAAGGTGGCAGAGCAGCTTTTAAACTGAATATTGGGGGAAAGCCGACAGGAGATGAAAAGTCTCTGGTTCGGGTTGGCTCATCTGAGAGAGGTGAGGGGGTACCGGTTGCTTTTCTACAGGGAGGTGGATTGAAATTGTCCACAGAGGCCATGGCTGGTGACATGGACTGCCGGACAACGACTCGAGATAGCAAGAGGAAGGATGCAGGCTTAACTTGTAAGGGAAATTACAGCTGTTTCTATACAAATGCTAGAAGTGTCCGAGGTAAAATCGGGGAGTTGGAGTGCTTGGTGAGGGAGGGAAAAATAGACATTGTGGGTATTTCTGAAACTTGGTGGGATGAGGAAAATCAGTGGGACACAGTGATTCCCGGTTATATATTATATCGGAAGGATAGGGGGGGAAGGGTTGGAGGTGGGGTAGCTCTGTATGTCAGAGAGGGTATAAAGTCTAGAAAGATTGAGAGGCTAAGTGAATTGGATTCGCTTCTGGAAGTTCTATGGGTTGAAATAGGGGGGCCAAAAGGAAACTTAACACTGGGAGTTTGTTATCGCCCACCAGATCAAAAGATAGAGGAGGATTATAAAATGATGAATGCCTTAAAGATAGCAACTAGACAAAAACACTGTGTAATAATAGGTGATTTTAACTACCCACACATTGATTGGGTCAATATGTGTTCTAGCCGGGAAAAAGAGATTGAGTTTCTAGACACTCTAAATGACTGTGCTATGGAGCAGATGGTCACGGAACCTACCAGGGGAGAGGCGATCCTTGATTTGGTCCTAAGTAACACTCAAGACCTGGTGAGAGATGTAAAAGTGATTGCACCGCTTGGAAACAGTGATCATAATGTTGTTGAGTTCATCATTTGTACAAATAGAGAATTGGCCAAAAAGACTCACACAACCATTTTTAACTTTAAAAGGGGTAATTTCTCTGATATGAGGGGACACGTGGGGAGGAAACTGAAAGGAAAAGTAGAAAGGGTCAAAACAATTGGGGAAGCTTGGGATCTATTTAAAACTACGATCCTAGAAGCTCAAAAAATATATATTCCGCAGGTTAGGAAAGGCACAAACAGGTATAGGAAAAAGCCTGCATGGTTAACAAACAGAGTAATGGAGGCTGTAAAAAGTAAAAAGAATTCCTTTAAGCAGTGGAAAGCTAGTCACAGTGAGGCTGATAAAACGGAACACAGGCTATGGCAAATAAAATGCAAGTCTGAGGTCAGGCAGGCAAAAAGGGAATATGAGGAGCATATAGCAAAAAACGTAAAAACCAACAATAAAACTTTCTTCAAATACATTAGAAACAGGAAACCAGCCAGGGAGGCAGTGGGGCCCTTGGACGACCAAGGGGTAAAAGGAGTATTGAAGGATGATAGGGAAATGGCTGAGAAGCTAAATGCATTTTTTGCCTCCGTCTTCACTGTGGAAGATGAGAAGTGCTTGCCCACTCCAGAACCACTGATTTCAGGAGGGGTGTTGAAAGACCTGAGTCAGATTGAGGTGACGAGAGAGGAGGTCCTAAAACTGATAGACAACTTAAAAACTGAAAAATCACCAGGCCCAGATGGCATACATCCGAGAGTTCTGAAAGAACTCAAATGTGAACTTGTAGATCTCCTGACAAAGATATGTAATCTTTCCTTAAAATCTGCCTCCATTCCTGAGGATTGGAAGGTAGCTAATGTCACTCCCATCTTTAAAAAGGGTTCCAGAGGAGATCCGGGAAATTACAGGCCAGTCAGTCTGACGTCGATACCGGGTAAATTGGTGGAAACCATTATTAAGGAAAGAATTAGTAGGCACATAGATGAACAAAACCTATTGAGGCAGACTCAGCACGGTTTCTGTAAGGGAAGATCTTGTCTCACTAACCTGTTAGTGTTCTTTGAGGGGGTGAACAAACATGTGGACAAGGGGGATCCAATAGATATTATTTACCTTGACTTCCAGAAAGCTTTTGATAAAGTTCCTCATCAAAGGCTCCTAAGTAAGCTCAAAAATCATGGGATAGAAGGACAAGTCCTTTTATGGATCAAAAACTGGCTAGTTCATAGAAAACAGAGAGTGAGTGTAGGTGGGCAATTTTCTCAGTGGAGGGTGGTAAGCAGTGGGGTACCGCAGGGATCAGTACTTGGTCCACTGCTTTTTAACTTGTTCATTAATGATTTGGAGATGGGAGTAAGCAGTGAAGTGGCTAAATTTGCGGATGATACAAAGTTGTTCAGGGTGGTGAAAACCAGTGAGGATTGTGAGGCACTCCAAGGGGATCTGTCAAGGATGGGCGAGTGGGCGTCAACATGGCAAATGGGGTTCAATGTGGCCAAGTGCAAGGTGATGCACATTGGAGCCAAAAATCCTAAATATAAATACACATTGATGGGGTCTGAACTGGCAGAGACTGAGCAAGAGAGAGATCTTGGAGTTGTAGTGGATAACTCACTGAAAATGTCGAGACAGTGTGTGACTGCAATAAAGAAGGCCAATGCTATGCTGGGGATTATTAGGAAGGGTATTGAAAACAGATCAGCCAATATAATAATGCCCCTATATAAATCAATGGTGAGACCTCATTTGGAATACTGTGTGCAGTTCTGGGCACCACACCTTAAAAAGGATATTATAGCTTTGGAAAAAGTGCAGAAAAGGGCAATTCGAATGATAAAAGGGTTGGAACACTTTCCCTATGAGGAAAGGTTAAAGCGCTTAGGGCTCTTTAGCTTGGAGAAAAGACGACTGAGGGGTGACATGATCGAGGTTTATAAGATTATGCATGGGAAAGAGCAGGTAAAGAAAGAGGTACTTTTCTCCCTTTCTCACAATACAAGAACTCGTGGGCACTCCATGAAACTGCAGAGCGGTCAGGTTAGAATGGATAAAAGGAAGTACTTCTTCACCCAAAGAGTGATTAACACATGGAATTCACTGCCACAGGAAGTGGTGGGTGCTACAAGCATGGACGGCTTCAAAAGGGAATTAGATAAGCATATGGAGCAGAGGTCCATCAGTGGCTATTAGCCACAAGGTATAGATAGGGGCTCTGGGGCAAGTGATGCTCTGTCTTCTTGGTGCTTGGGGGGGGGGGTCAACAGTGGGAGGGCTTCTAATGTCCTGGCCCCACTGCTGGACCTCCTGATGGCACTGGTATTTCTGGCCACTGTGTGACACAGAGTGTTGGACTGGATGGGCCTTTGGCCTGATCCAACATTGGCGTCTCTTATGTTCTTATGAGTTAGTACACACTTTTTCATTAGTGCAACTGAATTTATTGGTTTTTAAAAAACCGTACTGGGGACAGTTTTAGGGTGTGTAGAAGAGAAAAGAGGGAATTTTACAAGATGTAAAAAAGAGACTAGAAAAAGAAAGGCATGCATATCGCCATACCCAAGATGGATGGGGACCAGCCACCCCCAGTGCGTATTATACGGGGGAAGGAACATCTCTTACCATTCAACCAGAATCAGACTGCTTCAGCATAGGAATAATAGTTTCTTTGTAGAAGTACTGAATATGCCAGCTGGGTGGGAAGGATGCTTTCTGCCTAGTCACAGAAAGTCTAACTGAATCACTCCTCCCGATATGAGCCCATGTGCCAGCTCTGATCAGTAACTGCTCCTGGCACTGCCCTCACTGCAGTTGACTCCTCTTACTACCACTCATTCAAGAGCCTTCTCTACTGCCACCCCCTCACACAACGGGCTTCCAGAAGGAGTAAGGAATGCTTTATCCTCCCTCACAGCCTTTTAAAAACCTGCCAACTCAAGAGAGCAGCTGGCTGAAGTTGAATTCTGACGGTGGTTGCAGACCAATTCTTTCCATGCTTTTATTTTTTTCTGCCCATGGTAGACTGGGATTGTGTGATGGGTTGTTTATTACGCAAACTTGATTTGAGAGTTTCTATACAGTACACTGAGTTACTGGGAAGGAGGGAGATGTTACAACACAAACGGCTGTGTAGTTTGAAAGGATTTGTATGACCACAACCCTTTCAAGCAAAAGGGTGCTATGACGACCTCGTCCTATTCCCTTCCTCACACAGGATTTCCCCTCCATTTTTTCTTCCTTTCTAGCTGAGCAGCCCCTTTACCTATTTTTTTCTTTTCTGAAGATACCAGGCTGTCCCACCCTGTCACTTTATTGTATTTTGATGCTGGCTCAGCCCAGGAATTTGAAGGAAGAGGCAGATTACCCTCTTAAACTTCTGAAAACGGCACACGAAAGGCTTTAGAATGTTCAAAAATAAACAAGATATTTTATTCAATGTAGAGGGGAAAAGGTCAGGTGAAATCAGGGGTGAAATGTCTGAGGTAAATCAATAATGAACTCTGAGGTAACTTAGTGATTTCACTGTTATGTGTTTCCAGCAAGTGAGAGTTTAAAACTTTTCACAAGGTCTTAGAACCTTAGAGGCAAGAGGCTTTCGTTTCAGTGCTTCCTAAACAGTCCAGTACACTTTCTTGAGTTTAACTGACTCTTCAGGTTTCAGAAGGCAGGGGATACACTACCAAGGACCCAAATTCCTTCTCTAAACACACCGGCGATCACTCCACTGGGGAGCACCTCACTCTTTGAGCTATCTCCCTTTTCAAGCAGGGAATCACTTTTACAACTAGAAGATCTATCCCTTTTTCTGGCCCAAATGGGGGTCTTCACCGATCCTTCCACTCCTCCTCACCAACCTTCTCAGCCCTCTGTCAATGTTAAACTGTTCTCAGTCAGGGCTAAACTGTTCCAGTTCCCAGTCAGAGCCAAACCGAGTTTTCTTCAGCAATCAGTTCCCAAGTCTTTCTGCTCAACTGATACTAATCAATCAAATCCCTTTGAGCACCCTGTCACTCAAGGCTCCCTGGCTCTGTGAAGCATTAACCTTCACAGTTCTTCACATGTTTACATAGCACATATGAGCTTTTATAGCACAGTCCATCGCAGATGCTTAAAAGCAGTTTAGACCAGGGAAGTATGGGCTACAAAGTCATTGCTACCACAGACTATTGCTCCAGGTTATACTACAATATATTACTGACAGACTTTACCTGAGACAATTGTGCTTGCACTTTGGTTACAAAAAAAATCACTACAGGAGAATATGCACCAGTAATCCCTTTGCTCACCTGGCAGTCTCCCAACCATGGAAAATGCACATGAAGTAAACAAGCTTGCCACTGGAAACTATTGGACTGACATTAAATGTGAAATTGAATGACAACTCACAGACATTCTAGACTCCATGGCCCGTATTTTGGACTCTGGACTACCCTCTCCCCAAGCTAAGAACGTGGAAGAATCTCCACCTCTCCCTCTCCAACTGATGCATGGGCTCAGGGTCTTCCATCTCTCTTCCCTGCCTTTGGTCCCTACAGCTCTATCCTATGCACATTACCCATCCATTTCTCATCCTTCCATGCTGCTATAGCCACAACTGGTTTCTTAGCAATAAGACTGAAATGATGTAAGGTCTGTACCAATTAAGGAAACTGGTGCATGTTGGCAGATATGGTAATGTGGCAGCACAACAATCTGGCAATATCTCAAAGCAGGAAAGTGTTATGACAGTGTGGTCCAGGGGTAAGAGGAGGAGATGAAGCTGTGAGGAAAGTCACACTCTAGAGCTTTATTTCTGAAAATCAGGATAGGCCTTATCCTTTGTAGGCTATTAAGGGAACATATTATCATCAAACCCCAAGTAGCATAATATATGATTTGGTCATTACCAGGTCATGTACTAAGCTGTAGCCCAGGTCTAAGACTTCTAAACAGTGCACATGCCATATGGGTTTTGCCTTCACTTTGTGCAGATATTTTACTCTTATTAGTTAACATTTAATACTAATATTTGCAGCACTCCAGCCTTGACAAATAAGCCCACAAAGAAGTTCACAAAAATGTTTTGTTTACCTGCAACTACAGAAGCGCTACACCAACTCAAAAATAGAAAAATACAGACTCAAAAAGAGTTTCTGCTCCAAAAATAATGCAAGAGGCTTGCCACCCTGTGACTCTAGAACTAAATATGTTTCAAAAAGTAAAATAAACTCTTTAAAATTAGAATATAATGTAGAGGTAGGTGGGATGCTACTATGTGAAAGGAAGCGCAGGAAGAAATCTTTACAGGACTAAAAGACTTCTTAGATGCACATTACAGAAATGGAAATAATACAGGTAAACAGCTACCAGTAATCCAAATGCCAACCAAACCCAAGTGTGCAGGTTTATCCCACTGCACTGAAACAATTGTACAGACTGCTCCTGAGTCTATTACTTATTGAGAGACCTCACATGTGCAACTTTCTAATGAATAACTCTCAAGAACTAGTGGTTGCAGTTATGCAAATAACCTTCCACATATTGGCTCTTCGTTGGTCTCTCACTCTGAACTTCAACATTTTGGCTCTTTGCTTATAAGGGGCTGCCTCTGCAATAAAGCAACCCAGAAGAATTTTAGTGTAGAAGCAGTTAGCTTATAAGGAGCTTCTGAGTTCTTTGCATTGTGTCACATAAATGTATTCCCCAATAAGCACTGGCTATACTTTACATACCTTGGAATAATTTCAGTATTAAGTCAACAACAATATGAATGCTCACCTTGTCCCACAAGCGCTGCTCCGCTCACTCCTCCCTTTTGCCCCATGGTACGTGTCAATTTCAGGCTGATATCCCACAAGCTGCTACAGCGCACTGGCTCTTCCCTTTGCCTGGATACTATTGGTCAATTTCACACTAAGTGCTGTGGCTGCATTTTGCCCCACAGCTTTGCCCGATTTCCCCTGCCTCTACTCAGTCCTGGGCAGATTTAGCACTAGAGCTGCCTCAATGTTGTGCCACCATTTGCCCCGATACTATTGGTCAATTTCACACCCGAAGCCGAGGGGCTGCATTTGACCCACGGCTTTGTTGGATTTCCTCCGCAGTTTCGTGAGCCTCAAAAACCAAGATCACGAAACTGTGGGAGAAATCGGGCAAAGCCGCGAGTCAAAATGCAGCCCCGCAGCTTCGGGTGTGAAACTGACCAATAGTATTGGGGCAAACGGCAGTGCAACATCGAGGCAGCTCTAATGCGAAATCAGCCCTGTTTTTTGAGTACTGAGTAAAGGCGGGGGAAATCGGACGAAGATGAGGGGCAAAATGCAGCCGCACATCAGTTAGTGTGAAATTGACACGCGCGATCGGGGCAAAGGAAAGAGGCAGAGCGCTGCAGCAGCTTGTGGGAAATTGGTCTCACACAAGCTGCTGCGCGGCCGCATTTTGTCCCGGAGCTTCGCGCAATTTCCCCCGTGTCTACTCAATCCTTTTTTTGAGGATTGAGTAGACGTGGGGGAAATCACGCAAAGCTACGAGGCAAAATGCAGCCTCGCAGCAGCGTGTGTGAAATTGACATGTACCATCGGGGCAAAGAGAAGAGTGAGTGCGGAGCAGCGCTTGTGGGAAATCACCCCGTGAGGTAGGTAGGGCTGAGAGCGCTCTGACAGAAACTGCTCTTTTTCAAGGACAACTATGGCTTGCCCAAGGTCATCCAGCAGGTGCAAGTGTAGGAGTGGGGAATCAAACCCAGTTCTCCCAGATTAGAGTCTGCGCACTTAACCACTACATCAAACTGGCACCAAACCTATTTTCTTTCCCTGTCACACAGCTAGAAACCCAAGACCACTCAATTTTAAAATGAAACACCAAGACTCTGAGAGAGAGAAAAGGTGAGTGCAGCAGAAAACAGTAGCAAGAGTCTGTGAAGACCCTAAGTGTGCAAGCAATGCATACAAGGCTACAGGGCTCCTGAGAAAACCGTGGGTTGAAAAGAGGAGCTGTGTACCAGCCGTTTCTCTCCTGCTTTTCCTCCAACGCTCGCCTCTAACTTTATTCTCACAACAACCCTGTGAGGTAAGCTAGATGAGGGGCAGTGACTGGCCCAAGGTCATCCCACGGAGTTTCACGGCCCAGTCTTAGCAACGACCGGTAACCAAATAAAGATAAATAATTCATTCATAGCCGGCGGTGGGGGAGGAGCCTGACCATCAATCCTGCTCCCGTTTAACCACTACACCAACTCGCTATGCCCGGCGAAGAAAAAAAACACCCGTTTTGTTTGGAACCTGGGACTGCAGGTGGCGCATCGTTTAAGAGAGGAGGCGCGAGTGCCGCTCAAGGGCCACCACACGGAAAAGGTGGGCGCCTTGACTGGGAGGCACCGAGACCAGAGACGGCCGCGCTGTTTAACAACGGGACGCGCTCGAGGCGAGTACCTGCCCGGTAGTGGGCCCCGTCGAGGTGCCGCTCCATGCAGGCGGGCGCGTTGGGTGGGATGCTCCAGTTGGACTCGGCCTCTCCATCCTCCGCCTGCCCGGGATTTGGCTTCACTGTGTCCATGGCGGCGGCGGCGGCGGCACGCAACTCTAACGGAGCCAGAAGAAAAACTCAGAGCGCGCACCCACGTGCTCCCAAGACACCGTTCCACCCCTTAGCCGATCTCGCTACCCCATTCTCGCGAGAACAAAAGCAGTTCAGTATTCTCCCCCCTCCCCGTCACAAAGAGCAGGAAGTATAAGGTCAGATCAGATGTTCGGTATTCTCGTGATATGAACCCGTGAAGAAGGCTCATGCTGTGAGAGAAAAATAACTTCTCCTTTGTCAGTCCGGCTCTTCACACTGAATTAACAATTGTGTTAAATGCAAACGGCTGCTGGTTGAACTGGTATAATGTAAAGTTATTACTTTGGGCGGAAGTAATCATTTTTCTCAGTCCCATAGTCCTCTTCAGTGTTGTGTTCTCGCGTGGCTCTGTCAGCACTCGCGGGATTGAATTCGAGACGGTTCGTGACAGGAAAGCTTGTAGCGGAAAAGAAGGGGAAGGTTCTCGCGAGACTTCCCTAGCGGGCGCCGCCATCTTGTTACTGCCACAGCGGGCGGCGGGTCATAGGGACAGTGAGGGAGGGCAGCGCCGCTGGAGACGCGATGCTGGTCCGTTTGGTTTTGCGTGGCTTGGGTAAGCGAGGGCCGCGCGGGGTGGTCGGTGGAGGGCGGGTGCCGTCCTTCGGCTGCCCTGTGACTAGCTGTTTTTCGTTCTGCAGCCCCTGCCGCCTTGAGGAGCTTGGCGCCCGCCCTCTCCGCCGGGTGAGTACGGGCGCAAAAGGGAGCTCGGGGCATTCGGGCTGTTGGTGGTGGGTGTCGGATCTTGTAGGCGGCCTCGTTCCGGGTATCTGGATTTACCGCGGGTGGCTGGCCCCGGTTTCCCCCGTTTTGTTTTTGTTTGTTTTCTTCTGTGCAAGGTGCTTAGCCGTTCGACGGGACGCTGCTTCCCGATGATCGAACCTCTATAGAAGATCTTGCTGAATGTCTGGTGGTTGTGCAAACTGTCGGTAGCGCTTATTGGGGCCTTTGGGCTACTGATGATCTTTGCTTCCCTGTTCTCCTGTGCACATCCTCAAGTCTAACGCGGGAGTGCCAGAGGAACAGTCAGCTTTTTGAGCTCAGATCAGTACTTTAGTCATGGTCCCATCAGTAACAGCAAGCACAAAGATGTTCAGATTTGGCTAAGAATTAGATATGGGGTCCATGCTGACTATTATTTATTTATTAGATTTCCAGGCCGCCCTGCCCTGCAAGTAGGGTTCAAGGTAGCTTAAAGCCAACAACAAAAAAAGCAACAGCCCTGGTTTAGCACATTGCAGATCTCCCAGAAGAAAATTATAAAAGATGAGGGGAGGGATACATAAAGGGTAAGAGGAGAGTGCCAGATCACATAATTGTGCCGTCACTGTCCTCAACTGAAGGCCTGGTGGAGCATCTCTGCCTGACAAGACCCATGGGAAGACAACAAATCCTGCAGGGCTCGGATGTTCTCAGGAGCCAATCCCAGTTCCACCTAGAGATGTTTTTTCCGAAAAATTGAAAAAATAAAATAAATTGACGATGGAACGTTTTATTTTAACATGATGAATAAAATATTCTAAGACAAGGTGTTCAAATATTTTCCAAATCATTTCTAATCTATATATATATGGTATCAGATTGATCTAATTTCTGTGCACTGAGGACAAGCAAGTCCTAGCTTACAAACTGAACTCTCCAATGCAAGAACAAGATGCATTTCTTCCTTTAGGAGGTGCTATTGTCAGAAGAAAATTAAAAGATTTCAGTTTTGTTTCTGCATGTGGATGGGTATTCTGTTTGTAATAATTGTTTGGATACACTATATTTTTAATATTCTAGTTATGATCATTTCATGCCAAGTAAAAATGTCCATAGTCATATTTTATGTTCCTAAAGTAACAGAATGACTTTCAATCTAGAAAAGACAAAAGAAATGCTAATGTAGCATTTTTTTCAATTTTTCCAAAAATTTCCGTTTTTTCCCGAAAAAAACGGGTTTTTTCTGAGCTTCAAAATTTCCGGAAATTTTACATCTCTAGTTCCACCAGGTAGGGGCCAGGGCCAAAAAAGCCCTGGCCCTGGTTGAGGACAACTGGATCTCTCTTGGACCAGGAGGTTCTTCTTGAGCATAACGCTCTTCTTCGGGGCATATTGAGAGAGGTGGTCCCTGACCACTAAGAGCCTGAAAGGTCAAAAACAGCCCCTTGAACTTAATCCGGTGCTCCACTGGGTGCCAGTGCAGCTTGCACAGCACAGGTTGAATATGTGCCATCCAGAGGATCCCAGTAAGGACCCACACGGCTTTATTCTGGATCAGCTGGTAGGCCCATGTTGAGTGAGTTAAAGTAGTCTGTCTTGGAGGTGACTGTTGTATGGATTAACATGGTTCAGTCAGGGCGGGACAAGTAGGGAGCTAGTTGCCTGACCTGGCATAGTTGGAGAAACCTTCGTGACCTGTGGAGGCATCCAGAGTCACGCACAGGCACCTGATGGTTGGTGCCGGTGTTAAGGGCACTCTGTCAAGGGCTGGGAGCTGGCTACCCAACTGTGCCCCCCCCCACTACAAAGCCTCCGTCTTACCAGGATTCAGTTTCAACTGGCTCTGCTTTAACCACCCCAACATGGCCTCCAAACCCTCAGCTAAATTCACAGGAGTGGCATCCAGTTGGCCACAGATTAACAGAAATAGTTGGCTGTCATCAGCATACTTCTGACATCCCATTCACAGCCTGAAACTGCGCCAACCTGCTGAAGGTGGTAGCTTCATCAGTAACCTTTGTAATCTCCTCCTCACTATAACCATATCCTGCTTGAGCTGTCCCTGACCTAGATAGCCTAGGCTAGCCCAATCTTAATCAGATCTCGGAAGTTAAACATGATCAGCCCTGGTCAGTATTTGGATGGGAGATCACCAAGGAAATCGACTACCACCCTACATTTTCCCACTGTGATCCCCCAACACCCCCAGTCTTCTCTGGTCTTCATCTTCTATTAAATTTACTTGGAAGCAGTGGTTTAATCCCAAATCCTGCCTTCAGCTACTGGCCCACTGCCTCACCGACATTGGAATTCAGGGGCCTGCCCTGCAATGCAATGGCTCATCTCCTTTCTCCAAGGCCGGGGACAAAGGGTGGCGCTGGGGGAACAGCTTTCCCGAAGTCACCCACTTGATTGTGGAGTGTTTCAGGGGGCGGTGCTGTCCCCAATGTTATTTAACATCTACATGCACCCCCTTGCCCAGATTGCACAGAGACATGGGTTGGGATGTCACCAGTATGCCGATAAAACCCAGCTCTATCTGTTGTTGGGTGGCCGGTCCGACTCCAAACCGGGAGATCTTGACTAGCGTTACAAGACGGGGCTGGTTGGCTTAGGGTGAGCTGACTGAAACTGAATCCGGCGAAGATGGAGGTCCTGTGCTTGAGTCGGGGTGGTTTGGGGGTAGGGATCCCACTCCCGACCTTCGATGGGGGTCCATAGGTGCCAGCGCCGGAGGTTAGGAGTTTGGGAGTGCCCAGGTAGCAGCCACTGCCAAGTCTGCCTTTTACCATCTTCAGCTGATTAGGCAGTTGGTTCCCTTCCTTGAACTTGACTTGGTGATGGTGATCCATGCAATGGTCACCTCGAGGTTGGACTACTGAAATGCTCTCTATATGGGGCTGCCCTTATTGCTAATTCAGAAGCTATAGCTAGTGCAAAATGCTGCAGCCAGGCTGTTGATGGGCCTCCCAATACGGGAGCACATTCAGCCTGTGCTGAAGGCTGGCTACCGATAGCATACCGAGTTCGCTTTAAGGTGCTGTTTCTTACCTTTAAAGCCCTCTATGGTCAGGGACCTACATACCTGAAGGACTGCCTTTTGCCCACATGTTCCCCAGAGAGCACTGCAATCAGGGTCTCAACATCGACTCACCCTTCCCGGACCAAAGGATGCCAGGCTAGCTACAACCAGGGCTAGGGCTTTCTCAGTGGCGGTTCCTCTCTGGTGGAATGAGCTCCAGGATGAGATCAGGGCCCTGCGGGACCTTATGCAGCTCCTCAGGCCCTGCAAGACAGAGCTGTTCTGCCAGGCATTCAACTAGGAGCGGCCCCAGGGGAACCACCCTGCCCCCTGTAACCTTCAAAGCAGCCTGAGCCAGCCACACAATATTAGATTGGGATCGACCACCAGGAAGGCACTGAAGTTTGAGCATCATCCCAAATGTAATGCTAAACTGTTATCTGTTTAATGGTATTTGGATTATTATCTGTTGGCACCTTTTAATGTTGTAATTGTTATATGGTTTTATGATCATTATACTATTTTTTGCTGTTTTTATTCTGTTGTAAGCCGCTCTGAGCCAGCCATGGCTGGGAGGGTGGGATATAAATTTAAGAAATAAATAAAGATGTTGCATATCTCTCATGGATAACCTGCCAAAAGAGATGTGAATCATTTTCTCTGTCAGCACAGAATAGCTCATCCTGTCTTGCTCTCATATCTTTCTTATGACTTCCTGCCTTCACTTTATGTTTAATTATATAATATTCTTGTGGGATTTCTCTTGATCCTGTTGATTTGTGTTGGAAAACGTTTTGTAAAAGGAATTACTATTGCATCACTCTGCCCTTGTTACTGCAGAGCGGTGCATGTCTCAAGACCACTTCACACTAGTCAGCAGCACTTGGCTCCTTTGCCACCTCTACCTGAGACAGGCGGTAAAGTCCGTCATGGGGTAATCCCTGAAGAGTTTTTCCAGTTTCTGTACCCTAAAACAGGAGTCACAGGTTAGTATGCCTGCCAGCAAACATGCTTACTTGAATACTGTTATGGGGAAGAGCAGTTCCTGGTATTCACAGGGTTGGATCTAAGCACCACCAGTGAAGCTGAGCTGGTAGAATGGGAATGCCCTTCTCCCCTTGCTGCAGCCCACTGAACCCCCTAAAAGTATGTCTTGAGGATCAGAGGAACAGTGGATTGGGGGGAGGGAGTGGGATTAGCAAAAATTACACTTTCCTCCTTAGTTCGCAAAAGTGCTGTGCTGTCATTTGGATCCATCCCAAAGTCTTATTAGTGTGGTGGTTTAGCATGATCTTCTGAAAATATGGTATTCAATGTTAACAACTGGTGAAGTCAACAGAGAAGGACCTCTGCAAAGTCATTCCGGGTTAATGACAAACACCTTTTTCAAAAAAACTGCCAGGGTAGAAAGCACATAGTGTAATCTTAAGTAGAGGTACACCTTTATAAGTCTATATAAGTTGGTAGAATTGGAAGGGTGAAACTTTTCTTAGCATTGACTATGAGCTTTCTGTCTCTGACAGATCTGTATGAATGCAGATTTTAGGAATTCTCTAAAGTTCCTGTACAATAGCTTTCTTTTGAAAAAGCTCAGTTTCTGTTATGTAGAATATCTTGCTTGTTTATGTAAGGTTTGTTTTTGTTATTTCTCATTTGCTTGCTTGTAGGCCCCTATATGTTGGGAACTGGGCTTCTGCTCTATTTTCTTTCCAAGGAAATTTACGTAATTAACCATGAAACACTTGCTGGTTTATCTATTGTGGGAATCCTCATCTATGGAATTAAGAAGTATGGTGGTAATGTTGCAGCTTTTGCTGACAAGCTCATTGAGGTGAGAGAAGAAGCATTTTGTATTGCTACCACTAGTAAAGTTTGTCAGTACTAAATTTGTATGCTGTAATATGTTGCTGGCAATGCTCCCTCTAAGCTGTGGGGTCTTGTGAGCAAAAATTCTACTTTGTGAGCTACTGGCATTAAAGTTGTGAGTGAGTTATTTGGCTACTGCATAAATTAGTTTGCTCTGGAGCTAGCTCACACTAACGCAGCTTAGAGGGAACACTAGTTGCTAGTGGTATATTTGCAAGTATATTGTAGCCTGCATGATGCATAAAACACCAAAGCTTTGTTATCAGTCAAAATGTGTCCTTTTTTTGTATTTGTAAATAGTGTGAACTATACATGCACATTTCTAATCTTACCATCTCCCCCCTGCACACATAATGAATGATTAAGCTTATTTTAGTACAATAATATTTTCTTCAGTGCAATTCAACACTTACCCTTTAGTTTAAATGTTAGTTACTGTTTGTTTTTAATTCATTAGCATGCATTCTCAGAATATTCAGAGAAAAGTGAGTGTTAATTGTACATTACAGTAATAAGAATTTTAAACCCCTCAAAACTACTGAGCTTTCAGGATTTTGAATGTTTTAACACTTTCAGGTTTAATTTGTTTTTCATGCTGTACTATAAATGTTCAAGTACAGCGTTTGTGTTGCATAACGCAGTGTAACGATTACTACTTCTATTTATTTTTCATTTGTAGTCCGCCTTTCTTACTGAGACTAAAGGTGGATTACAAGTATGATTGACTGTACAGCTCTACTAGTAAGCTGATTACAAAATACAATAATACTTGAATCTAAAAGCAAAGATTCCTAGTTAAAGCAACATAATTCAGTGAAGCTAGGATTGAAGAACTGTAAGAAAAAAACCTACATTATCCCTAATAGAAGTCATCTCCTGAGCTGATTCGTTATAGCGTAGCTTTATTCCCTCTACAAGCATGCTCTCTAGAAAAAACCTGTTTTGCACATTTTGTGGGACAGAAGCATGGGGAGGGCCTTCTTAATAGCCTTAGGCAGACTGTTCCATAGTGTGGCAGTTGCCAATTTTGTCTGTTTGCGTGGTGGCTCCTCCACAATGCTTTGTTCTGATGAGCGGAGCTTTCATAGGAAACATAACAAGAGGGGTGGTCCTCTAGCTACATGGGTCTAATGCCATTAAGGGATTTGTAGCTAGAACCTTGAATTGATCAGTAACCAATGAATATAGACAAGCTGGAACGTGTCCAGATGAGGGCAACAAAAATGGTGAGAGGTCTGGAGACCAAGTCCTATGAGGAAAGGTTGAAGGAACTGGGTATGTTTAACCTGGAGAGGAGGCAGCTGAGAGGTGATATGATACCTATCTTAAAGTACTTGAAGGGTTGTCATATAGAGGATGGTGTGAAGTTGTTTTCTGTTGCCCCAGAAGGTCGGATCAAAACCAGTGGGTTGAAATTAAATCAAAACAGTTTTTGGTTAAACGTTAGGAAGAACTTCCTGACAGTGGAACAGGCTTCCTCAGGTGGTGGTGGGCTCTCCTTCTTTGAAGGTTTTTAGACTAGATGGCAAATCACGAGAAGGGAGGGCAGAAAAGGCTGATTCAGTGTTTCGTTCTTGTGGCCCTTTCTTACACGTCCAGGGAAATGCTGATCGCCACTTTTGGGTCAGAAAGCAATTTTTCTCCAGGGTAGTTTGGCTGGGGATCCTGGAGGTTTTTTGTCATCTTCTTGGCATGGAAGTGCAGAGCTGGAACTTTTTCAAATTAATCTGGTCTAATCTCTCTCTGTTTCTAGGAACAAATGGCTACTTTAACAGATGTAAAAGATAGTATGATAAACAGCTTGGAGAAAGCAATTGAGGATGAGAAGAAAGAACAGTGGAGGGTTGAGGGTCGCCATTATCTCTTTGATACCAAGCGGGTATGGTATTGCAAAAATATAAGCATTGCTGGTAATTTTACAGATGTTGAATGGCATTATGGAAAGTTCTTTTGAGGGACCCTGTGGACCTCATCCAACTATTTTATAAAACAGAATATAAGTTCTTTTTTGAACTAGTGTTTTGCCCTTTCTCTAAATCCCAGGCGCTTCTGAATCTTTAATTTGTGGTTAATTGGAATCTGTGATAGCACAATACAGTAACTCTTGTGAAAAATATTCTGAAATTTTGTTGGGAAAAAGTATTTCGGTGTTTTAAAACTACCTCTCTTTTTACTGCCCTGCTCAATATAAAAAGAAAGAAATTGTGTTTGCAGTGTCAAAATGTTAGCAGAAATTATGAAGTAAAAGATTTTCTGACATTAATGGCAGATATAATTATGAGATTCATGATAAAAAATAGTCTGGATGATCTGAGCTATTAGGAGAATACTCAGATTTTAATCTTTTATGGTTTCGTATGAGGATGTAGTGGAGAAAATGGATAATTAATCGCCTGTCTCTTCTCTGTCATTCCCTCCTCTATACCTATATTTCCAGATTTGGTTTGCTTTATTCTGTGTTGTTAGAAGGGCTTCCAGTTTTCAAGAAGATATAATGTTGGAAGTACTGTTCATAAATATTATGGATATTTAGAAACATTTTTTGGGATTACTAATAGTAAAGAAACAATTAACTATTGTGTTGAAGTGGGGTCCCCAGTGGTGCTTGTGTGTGCCATGGTGTCAGAAAGGCTTCCCCTGCCCAACCTGGGCTGGAATCGTTTTCACCAAGAGGCTGGCTACAAATGGTGTTAAAGGCACCTACCTTTAACCTGGGTAGGCTACCACCAGTCCTTTCCAGTCCGAGTCAGGAGCCAAAAGACAGACTTCTAACCTGTGAGGTTGACTCACAGCAGGAAACCCATAAGATTACTATACAGGTAATCTGCCAGTCTTAGGCACTAGTTTGTCTTATTGCAGCCACAGAGACAAAGAACCAGAGTTTGGTGAATAAAATATATTTTTATTAAGTGCAAAGAGTATTATTAAAAAGTTGCAAATTTACTTAAAAGGTTACTGTGAGGGAAAACAATAAAACTAGAGATTAAGAAGCTAACTGAATACTTTAGACTCTCAGTTCTCAAAAGGCAAGATGTTACCCATTCAATGTTCTGGGTCCAAAGCATACTCCGTCTCCAGAGTCCCAAATGCCAGGCTGGTTGGCTTCAGCAGCAAGTGCTTCGAGATGGCCAGAGGTGAGGAAGGCAATGTTACATGTCAGCATAACATGCAAACGCAATCAAGCCCCCTGAATAAGTTTCTAGGTAGGTAATTTATCACTGGAATCCTATATTATTGCTAGGCCTTTGCACCAATCAGGATTCAAGCAATATCCTATAGACACAAGTAGGCCAATCAATGAAAGGATGATTTCACTGGTCTCTGGTCATGTCAGAAGAGCAAGTGATGTGATCTGCAGCTTCACACCACCACCCCTTTCCCACAGGACTTAATTGCTTTGGAATGTTAATTGGGAAGCCAAGGCTGGAGAGGAAAACACATTATCTTGTAGGTGCAAGGATGGTCCCTCTTTACAGCACGTCCATGTGAAATTTAGGAGATTTAAAGACAATAAATTTAACAAGGGCAGGCCACAGCCAGACTGAACCAGACTATTGAAGCAGAACTCCATTTTGAATGAACCAAAGTTCTTGACACATGGCACCCACCAACACCTTTCCTTGTACCCAACCAAGTGTTTTCGGGAATGGGTCCGGGTGGGGCTTGTATCCAGCAGAGCTTCTGTTTGGCCATTAAAGCTCTGATTGGCAATGCTGATCAAATAATGTTGCTTCATCAGCAGCTGTCACCACAGTATTGGTTTTATTCTCTGTCATTGCTCTTTCCCGGTACATTTTTAAAATTACACCTCTTCTTCCCTTTGCTTGGACTCCTCTTGGTGTGTAGTTGGCTCTGCCTCCCATGGCATCTATTTTGTGGTTGTGCACACCACCAGATGTCTGGGCATAATCAGGGCCAGGATATCCAGACTCCCTTTATTTTTGGCAGTGGAACTCCCATGATCTTCCTGAAGCTGGTGACCAATTTTGAGACTTCTAGCTTTATTTCCTAATGGGTTATGCCTGCCAGAAATGGGAAAATGAATGCACTTGTGGATCCTTTTCTTATTATAAATTCATGGTAATGGCAAACCAAAGATCTGTATCTCATTAGCTTAATATCACAATGGGAGCAATTTTGATGGCATCTTCATTTATGGTGTTGGTTGACAAATATCTCTCTGTAAACTTTAAGGGAGAGGAATACTCTGGGTATGTATGGTATAGTGCTGCTGTGAAGCAAATATTATTGGAAGAACTGCAATGGAAGATTATTTTTCTTTGCCCATCTAGAACAATATAGCTATGCTGCTGGAGACCAACTATAGGGAGAGGCTGCTCACTGTATATACTGAAGTGAAGAAGCGGCTAGACTATCAAGTAGCTGTGCAGCATTTCATGCGACGCAAGGAACAAGATCACATGATCAGCTGGGTGGAGCAAAGTGTTAGGAAGAGTATAACAGCTCAGCAGGTAATTACGAAATGGTTATTATCATGTATGTCTACTTGTAACTGTATTATTAAGGTTAATGTTTAGGATGTTGCATGAGAATTCTTCAAAGTTTTGCTGTGAAGAAGATGGGTGTCACTGACTCAGATATGTCTGAAGCTGATGTTTTCATTTCTGCATATACTGTTAGCTTCAGGCAGGAAGCTAGAGATTGACAAGTACAAAATTGTCAACTGACCAAATTATTACAAAATAGAGGAAGATTTTATAGGAGCTGTAAAGGACATTTGTGATCTAATTACTACACATGTGAACAAATCAAGTTTACAGTAATACTCAGTGGTTTTGTTTAAGGCATTACAAAAGAAGATCACAATCCAACACAGTTACTCCTTTGTTCATTTCAGTGGGTTTAGTCATGCCTAACTTCTTTGTATTTATCAATCAGATTTATATCCCGCTGTCCCAGCCAAGGCCGGCTCAGGGCAGCTTACATAAAAAGATAAAACACATCAATAACAATTTAAACAATCCTAAAATCATCTAAAACAAACCAACATTATAGGGTGCTATACACATTGGGTGATACTGGTGGTAGTCATTTTATTAAAATAATGGTGGCCATCAATCAGTGATATGTTCTCATGATTGGCCCATAGATCATATCCTTTTGCAGCTGGCACAGGCTGTTGTTAATGGCTATAAATTTACAGAAGATACTGATCTGGTTGCAGGCCAGAACCTTTACGTAGTTTAGCTGTTCCAGAAATTACAATGTGTGGGGAAACCACATATCTGTTACAGAACTGAGGTACAGAGTAGCTTGTCACTTACTCATTGGGGAGAAAGTAAAGGAGTGCACAAAAGAAGCCCCAGTGGAGTTACTTCTGGTTACTTTTATGCCTACCTGCTCTGTACATCTGTAGAGCCCTTCTGGGCTGCAAGCATCACACTCCTTCTAGTCCCTTGATTCTGAAAGGGAAGACCTTGTCCAGGGATGTTTTTTAGGGCTGGACTAATAGGTTTTCCGTTATCTTCATGATACTTTAAGAAGGCTTTGTAGTACTAATATAACTTTTGTATGTCCTTAAATATAGCATTAAGCTCCTAGGTCTCCCTTGAGAGTGATAAATTTTTCCATGATGCTCACGTGGGCAAAACCTAAGGAAGCTTTGTCTTGACTGTAATTGATGGAATTAGGTATTCTTTCATAATTGTTCACTAATGCGTGACCTATAACTTCAAAGCAGTGTGACCTCATACTAGGTTGTCTTAATTTTTTGCTAGTTCTCTAGTATAATCTGGTGACAGCTGTTCATTTGCTTCTGTGTTGCAGGAGAAGGAGAGCATTGCCAAATGCATTTTGGACCTAAAGATGTTGTCTAGGTCTGCACAGGCAGCTGTCTGAATGCGGCATTTACTTGCAACCTGATAAACTGTATGATTGATATCTTTAATTAAAACATCTGTACCATTGTTGTGCTCTCATTCTTGCAGCTATAGAATAAGTCGCATTCCTTCGTCTTGTTCATCCTGTGGCAGTTTAATTTTGGCTTAGAGGGACTCAGGGATATGTCTGTGACTTGAACAAATGAAAGTGAAATGAAAGTGCGAAGAAGTGAAATTAATAAAATTGTTTTTAACCTACTGTCCATCCTCAGCCCTTTACACTAAACAGAATTTGGCACACATTACAGGTTTGTCAAAGTGATGGCTAATGAAGGACAGATTAGCCTCTATATATTGGAGTAAATGGTCCTTGCTGCTTTCTCACCCCTAACTGTATTTACTGTCCGTCTTGCATTTGGATCTTGGATTCCAGGAATCATCCACTATTTGTGCCTGGCATTAATCCTCCCCCAGCTTTGGGAAGTAGACTTTTCTTCTCCCAAGCTGAAAAGTAAAGAACTACATAAGGGTTTCGATGGCACTTGAAAGCTCATCTCTCACTTTGGGATGTGAAGGTGCTCATCATAGTAAACAATATGCCTGTAGATCCTGGAGTGAAACTACCTTGTGATTAAAGTCTTGTTCTTATACACTACAGTAGGTATCCAGCAAACTAGTAGTTAACGGCAAGCGTGTCTTGGCCACACCCACAGTCCCAAACACCACCCCGCCAAAGCTCCAACTCCCGGACTCTTTTGGGGCAAACCTAACTTACCCACTGGGGAGAGCCAACAGAAACCATGACGAGAGAGGTGGCTGTTGCACTGGCAGCAAGAACTGGCCAGAGACGGCAGAGCACGCCCACAACCCCAGTAGAATGGCAGGCAGTGATGACGACAGCCAGGAGGCATGAACAGCCTGCGGAGAAGCCGGAAGGAACTGGTCTAGCAGTGACAGCCTCAGAAGTGCAGCCTCAGCAGGATGGGAAAAGGCTGGAGAAACCTGAGGTAAGGAGGAGGCCAGCAAAAGCACCACCACCCCATCGGCTGCAGCTATCACCAGTGTTCCCTCTAAGCTGAGTTAGTGTGAGCTAGCTCACAGTTTTTGAGCCTCTGGCTCACACATTTTTGTCTTGGCTCAGGAAGGACGGCTCCAGAGCAAACTAGTTTATCCAGCAGTCAAATCTCTTGCTCACAACTTTAATTCCAGTAGCTCACAAAGTAGAATTTTTGCTCACAAGACCCCACATTGACCAGGCAAGTCTCAAGAAGAGGAGGCCTGCCTCTACTCCCAAGGCAGCCTGGCTGGGGAAAGGGTGGGTGGATGCCTCAGCAGGTCCAAGTGAAGCGAACAGGCAGCGAGCGGCTGTTCTGCCCCACCCCCTCCCCAGCTGCGGCCCAGCCCACTGGGAGGAGGCCCAGGGAGGGGTTATGGCACAAGACTAATTGGGAACCGTCCAGCCAGCTGAAAGGGGAGGGAGGTCCAATGGGAAGCCATGCTTGTTAAGGGGCAGGAAGGGGAGGGGGTATAAAAGGGAGCTCCTTCCAACAGGCTTGGGAGGAAGAAGAGCTGGCAATCCCAGTTGCAAACGGGTTTGTCAGGCAAGAGGAGGAGTCAATGACACAGGAAAGAATTACTGTACAAGTTCAAACTGTTAAAGACACATTAACAAGTCATATAAATTTCTACTTGATTTTACTAGGTGAACTTCATCCGAAGACAGAAGCCCAGTCACAGTGCCAAGGATGTTAAAGATGGAACGTTTCGACTGAACGTCTTTTTCAACCATCCTAATGAAAAAGAAGAAAGCTTTTTACAGATTTTTTACAAAAACCGGAATTGTTGAAGACACCTGATTACAATACAACAATAAACACAATTGTTTGAATGTACATACAATAAAACCCAATTGTTTGAATATACATACAGTTTGTAGTACTATTCTTTACTTCATGTTTCCATTAAAGGTACAAGTTATCTACAAACAAAAATCACATAACCTTATTATAGCTTACATGTTTTGTTTAAAGCATAACCTCAATCCCTTCATATAAAATTACTTATTTAAATTTCTCTTACCTAAACTGGCTGAGAGCAGCTCCCAAATCTTTACAGCATTTTATTCGGATAGCAAATCTTAAACATACAGGTTCAAACTAGTTCCTTATATCCTATTAACCAGGTCACATGATATTGGATACTGGAGGAGCCACCTTACCAACAAACTTAAAGTACTAGAACATTATTCCTCTATTCATCTAAGTGCAATCATGCCAAAGCAGTGTACCTATTTGCTGTTAAAGAATCATCAGGACAAACTCCCAGGTCACATGATATTGGATGCTGGAGGGGCCACCTTACCAGCAAACCTAAAGTACTTGAACATTTTTCATCTATTCATCTAAGTACAATCATTCCAAAACAGTCGCATGATATTGAATGCTGGAGGAGCCACCAGGTTTGTTGGTAAGGTGGCTCCTCCAGCATCCAATATCATGCGACTGTTTTGGAATGATTGTACTTAGATGAATAGATGAAAAATGTTCAAGTACTTTAGGTTTGCTGGTAAGGTGGCTCCTCCAGCATCCAATATCATGTGACCTGGGAGTTTGTCCTGATGATTCTTTAACAGCAAATAGGTACACTGCTTTGGCATGATTGCACTTAGATGAATAGAGGAATAATGTTCTAGTACTTTAAGTTTGTTGGTAAGGTGGCTCCTCCAGTATCCAATATCATGTGACCTGGTTAATAGGATATAAGGAACTAGTTTGAACCTGTATGTTTAAGATTTGCTATCCGAATAAAATGCTGTAAAGATTTGGGAGCTGCTCTCAGCCAGTTTAGGTAAGAGAAATTTAAATAAGTAATTTTATATGAAGGGATTGAGGTTATGCTTTAAACAAACATGTAAGCTATAATAAGGTTATGTGATTTTTGTTTGTAGATAACTTGTACCTTTAATGGAAACATGAAGTAAAGAATAGTACTACAAACTGTATGTATATTCAAACAATTGGGTTTTATTGTATGTACATTCAAACAATTGTGTTTATTGTTGTATTGTAATCAGGTGTCTTCAACAATTCCGGTTTTTGTAAAAAATCTGTAAAAAATCTGTAAAAAGCTTTCTTCTTTTTCATTAGGATGGTTGAAAAAGACGTTCAGTCGAAACGTTCCATCTTTAACATCCTTGGCACTGTGACTGGGCTTCTGTCTTCGGATGAAGTTCACCTAGTAAAATCAAGTAGAAATTTATATGACATGTTAATGTGTCTTTAACAGTTTGAACTTGTACAGTAATTCTTATACTGAATCAGACCATTAGTCTATCAAGGTCAGTCTTTCACATCACCTACTGTCTGGTCCTTGTAACTGGAGATGCCGGGGATTGAACCTGGGACCTAATGCATGCCAGGTAGGAACTCTACCACTGAGCCATGGTAAATGTGAAGACAGGAAGCTGCCTTATACTGAGTCAGACCATTGGTCTATCAAGGTAAGTCTTTCCCATCACCTATGACTCGATCCTTTTAGCTGGAGGTGCCGGGGATTGAACCTGGGACCTTCTGCATGCCAGGCAGAGGCTCTACCACTGAGCCATGGTCCCCCTCCCTAGTAAATGTAAAGACAGGAAGCTGCCTTATACTGAATCAGACCATTATATCAAGGTCAGTCTTTCCCATCACCTACTGTCTGGTCCTTGTAACTGGAGATGCCGGGGATCGAACCTGGGACCTACTGCATGCCAAGCCAGTGCTCTGCCACCGAGCCAGGGCCTCTCCCTTGTTTTCTGTCCTCACTCTCTGAGACTTTTAGAGATTGTCCTGCCTCTGAATTCGAAAGCTCTTTTGGGATCACAGGACAGACAGCGATGGAACATCCTTTCCTTGACAGTGCGGGTTCCCTATTGTCCAAAAACATGCACTCCCTAGTAACATGAAAGTATCCGTCTCTCTCTCTCTCTTTTTTAACAGTTGGGGTTGCTTTTTCCATGTTTGTTTGTTGGCGTGTGCCTTTCCTCCTGTAGTCCTGGCAACTGGATATTTAAATTCCTATCCAGAGTTACAATCATTGCTTACTGTTTAACAAAAAAAAAAGAAAGAAAGAACCCTACCCAGTAATTAATTTTTACTCCATCATTACCAGAAAGCCATCTGCTCTGTTCCGCCGCAAGAAAGCAGCCAACAAGAAAGGAAATGCACAGTTGTTTTTTCCATGCCAAGGCGGTCGTCCGTTTCTTCTGAGCCGTCGTTTGCGTTGGACGAGCAGTTGTTCGCGTCTCGTAGTTCGGGAGGACGGAGGAACCGGAAGGCGGGAGGAGAAGGCGGCTGGGTCTCTTCTGGATTCCCCGATACCATCGCATACAAGCCCGTGTACGGGGACCTCAGTATCAGCGATGCTGCTATGGGATTCTATGGAGGAGCTCTCTTCCTTCCAAGAATTCTCTCTCTCTCTCTCTCTCTCTCTCTCTCTCTCTCTCTCTCTCTCTCTCCCCCCCCTCTCAACGCCCCCCCCCCCCAAAACACAAACCTGGGAGTTTGTCCTGATGATTCTTTAACAGCAAATAGGCACACTGCTTTGGCATGATTGCACTTAGATGAATAGAGGAATAATGTTCTAGTACTTTAAGTTTGTTGGTAAGGTGGCTCCTCCAGTATCCAATATCATGTGACCTGGTTAATAGGATATAAGGAACTAGTTTGAACCTGTATGTTTAAGATTTGCTATCCGAATAAAATGCTGTAAAGATTTGGGAGCTGCTCTCAGCCAGTTTAGGTAAGAGAAATTTAAATAAGTAATTTTATATGAAGGGATTGAGGTTATGCTTTAAACAAACATGTAAGCTATAATAAGGTTATGTGATTTTTGTTTGTAGATAACTTGTACCTTTAATGGAAACATGAAGTAAAGAATAGTACTACAAACTGTATGTATATTCAAACAATTGGGTTTTATTGTATGTACATTCAAACAATTGTGTTTATTGTTGTATTGTAATCAGGTGTCTTCAACAATTCCGGTTTTTGTAAAAAATCTGTAAAAAGCTTTCTTCTTTTTCATTAGGATGGTTGAAAAAGACGTTCAGTCGAAACGTTCCATCTTTAACATCCTTGGCACTGTGACTGGGCTTCTGTCTTCGGATGAAGTTCACCTAGTAAAATCAAGTAGAAATTTATATGACTTGTTAATGTGTCTTTAACAGTTTGAACTTGTACAGTAAATCTTTCCTGTGTCATTGACTTTACAAATTACTGGGTCCACTTGTGTTGTTAGGCAAGAGGAGGAGGACATGGGTGGTTCAACCCCCTCGCCTCTCATTCTGAGGCTTAAGAGTCTTTTCCATACTACTCATCACGACAGCGGAAGGTGGCATCATCCCAAGGGCGGTTGCGGACCGTGGCAAAGCAATATGGAGGACTCCATTCCAGTGTTCCCTCTAAGCTGAGTTATTGTGAGCCAGTTCACAGTTTTTTAGCCTCCGGCTCAGACATTTTTGTCTTATCTCAGGAAGGATGGCTCCAGAGCAAACTAGTTTATGCAGTAGCCAAATTGCTTGCTCACAACTTTAATGCCAGTAGCTCACAAAGTAGAATTTTTGCTCACAAGACTCCACAGCTTAGAGGGAGCACCTGCTTCCCTGTTCCTTTCAAATCTTCCATTTGTTATTTCTTGGAGGACATTCTCCAGTGGTTTGGCCAGTGGGGCGGTCTGTACAGCTGGGATAAGCTCCTCCCTCCTTTGCAGGATCAGCTCCAAGATTTGATCCAGACGGGGAAGGGCTTATCCCCTGGAGACTTCCCAGTTCTTGCCGGCCCTGCTTACCAGCAGGATGTGCTTCAGCATTGCTCTTTAAGCTACCTAAAGTTAGAAGGAAAGAAGAGTTTTTGTTTTTTACTGAGCTGCAGCACTGGAGGTGCAGAACTTTGGCGGCGAAGAAGACGGAGGGCCCAGCTACGTCGGGAGGTCCCCAACCAGAGCTGTTTGGGTGTTTTGTCCTCGGCAGCCTCCCGCCGGCCTTACCCATCCAGTGGGTGGAGGGCCTACCCCTTTTGTGTCCTCGGGGGTGCGGTTGAGAGCTGCAGCCTGGTGAGACAAAGCAGCAAGGCTAAGAGCTTCTACTGCAGGTTCCTTATTCGCCAGGGCTGCCTATGACTGGGCGGAAAATTTGGCTTCTGCAGACTGCAGCGTGCCAAAAGAATTTAAAGATGAATTGAAGAAAATTGCCTTGGCGGTGGCTTTTGCCGCAGACACCACTTTAGACGCCTTGTAGCTCTCAGCCAGAGCCATGGCGTGTAGCGTTACAGCACATAGGAATAACTGGTTTCATCATTGGGACATAGACTCCTCGTCCCAAGCCAAAGTGGCCTCCGTTCCCTTTAGAGGAGTAAACCTTTTTGGGGAAGGCTTGGACAGGTACTTGGTTGAGGATAGAGATAAGAAAAAGGTACTCCCATCCAAAAAGAGGGACAGTAAGCCTAGAAAGCGCTTCCAGCCTTTTTGAGACCAGAAAAGGGGCCAGAAGCACTTTTTCTCTAGAGCCTTTAAAGCCAAGTGGCAACCCAGATCTCATGTTAACAAGACCTTTGGACATCCCAAAGGAGATCAGACCTCCAACAAGCAACCCAAGAAAGGTGGTTCGGCATGACTACTCCAGGTCCACAAGACATTTGGGGATTGGGGGAAGACTTCAGTTTTTCGCAAACCACTGGCATCAATCACAGATCATTGGGCCCTAGACATTGTGACCCAGGGATACAAACTGGAGTTTTCTTCCAAACCCATAAACCGGTTCATGCAGATTTCAAAACACAAAGACAGGACAAAGCACAAGTTGATGATTGCTGCAATTCGTCACCTGTTGGAGATTGGGGCTATAGAGAGGGTACCCTCTGATCAAAAGGGGAGGGGAGTTTATTCCATATTCTTTTTGGTGCCAAAGAGATATGGGGACACCAGAGCCATTCTGGACCTCAAATGGTTAAATCAGCATGTCAGGGACAGGAAGTTCAGGATGGAAACTTTAAGAACCATCCTCCTAGCTATTCAGAAGGGAGACTACCTGTCATCATTGGATCTGACAGAGGCCTACCTGCATATACCAATCCATCTGGAGCATCGGACGTTTCTTTGGTTTGTGTATGCAGGTATGCATTTCCAATACAAAGCCCTCCCCTTTGGACTAAAGTCCTCACCGAGGGTTTTCACCAAAGTCCTAGTTCCTCTGGTGCCGGTGTTGAGAGTCCAAGGGGTAGAACTGTTTCCGTATCTAGACGATCTGCTTGTCAAGGCAGCATCGTTCAAAGAGAATGTCCAGTCATCTCAACTTACAGTCCAGACTCTGACAGAACATGGTTTTGTGGTCAGCTTGGAGAAAAGTCATCTGCAGCCTACCCAATGTTTGACTCAATTGGGGGTTCTATTAGACATGGTCCGGGACATAGTAGTGATTTCTCAGGACAGAGAGCAGAAGGTTCAAATGCTGCTCACAAATGTCCTAGGCAGAAACAGGATAGAATTGATGACACTTGCCAAACTTCTGGGCATGTTGGTTTCTTGCCAGGATATAGTGCCCTGGGCGAGATTCCACGCCCGCCTGCTACAGAGCTTCCTGATTCCCTGCCAAGCAGCAATAGCATGCAAACGGTTCCGGATGATACAACTGACAGAGAAGGTACAATCGGAGCTTTCGTGGTGGATGACTCCACAAAGGTTTTCCCAGGGGTGTCCTTTGAGAGAACCTCAAAAAGTGCTGATGACCACAGATGCCAGTCTCTCAGGGTGGAGGGCTCATGCGGGTGGTCAGATGTTTCAGGGAGTTTGGTCTCCGGAAGAGACATTGAAAAGTATCAACTGGTTAGAACTAAGAGCAATAAAGTTGGGCCTTCGGAGGCTCCACAAACAGTTGGCCGGTCGTCATGTTCTTGTCCAGACAGACAACATGACGGCAAAGGCAGGAGGAACCAGAGTTTGAACTTTGAACAACGAAGCGACAGACCTTTTGGTTTGGGCGGAGAGTCATCTCCTATCCCTAAAGGCGACACACGTGGCCGGAAAGGACAACGTACTGGCAGATTGGTTGAGCCGGTGGAGACTGGATCAATCAGAATGGGAGCTCAACGAGCAAGTGTTTCAGCAGATTTGCGACAAATTCGGGACAGTAACAGTGGATCTGTTTGCGACGGAAGCCAACAGAAAGGTTCCAGAGTAAAAAGCGAGCTGGCCAGAAGAACAGACGCTCTGACTTGCGATTGGCCACAAGGACTACTATACGCGTTTCCTCCCACTCAGATCTTGCACAGGGTGCTTCAAAAGATACGGTAACAACAAGCAGAGGTGGTGCTGGTGGCTCCTTGTTGGCCATGTCGAGCTTGGTATCAGGACTTTAAAAAGATGTCAGTCCAGGAACCTTGGCAGCTGCCCCTTCAGGGATATTTGCTGTCCCGGGGGCTAGCGAAACACCCTCAACCGGGACTGTTTCGGCTCACAGTGTGGAGATTGAGTGGGAAATGTTGACATCCATTGGATACTCTGGCGAGGTGGTGTCCACAATGTTAGCATCCAGAAAGCAATCTACCAATAGAATGTACAATGTCACCTGGAAGGTTTTCTACTCGTGGTGTTTGGAGAATAGGATAGATCCTTTTAGAGTCTCGGTTAAAGGGGTTCTGTGTTTGCTACAAAATGGGCTGGATAAAGGGCTCAGCGCTATCACGCTGAGAAGACAAGTGTCGGCCATTTCTGCTGTCCAAGGGATTAAGCTTGGGAGGTCGTTGGCCCATAACCCTCATGGTAAGCGTTTTTTGAGGGGTGCCTCGTTGATCAATCCTCCCCAGATTCATAGATTCCCATCTTGGAATTTGAATATTGTCCTTAAAGCTCTTTGTAGGCCACCGTTTGAACTGATGGCCTCTTGTTCAATGAAGGAATTAACCTTTAAAACTCTGTTTTTGGTGGGCATTACTTCGGTGCGTAGGGTGTCTGAACTCAGGGCGCTGTCAATCAATAAATACCTGTGTGTTTTTCACAGAAATAAGGTGGTCCTGCGTTTGGACCCTGCCTTTGTTCCAAAGATTAACTCTGTGTTTCATAGATCAGAGGAGGTTATTTTACCTGATTTTTGTCCCAATCCAATTCATGATAGGGAAAAATAGCTTCACTGTCTAGACGTGAGGAGGGCGCTTAGTTATTATATCGATAGGATTAAGCAGGATAGGAAGTCTGAATCTCTCTTCGTGTCTTTCAGGAAGTCAAAAAAAGGGGAGCAAGTGTCAGCTTCGACTCTTAGTAGATGGATCAAGGGTTGCATAATCCTGGCCAAATGGAATAATGGCCCATTCTTTGAGGGGGGCAGCCACCTCAGTGGCATATCGTTCATTTCCTTCCTTGGAGACGATTTGTAGAGCAGCCACCTGGCAATAAGTTCACTCTTTCACTAAGCATTATAGGGTGGACAAGTTAGCGTCAGCAGAAGCGGCTTTTGGCCATAGGGTTCTGCAACACCCCCTGTAAACGCTGTGATATGTTCCCTCCCTTGGGGCTTGCTTTTGTACGTCCCACCTGTACGAACCATCCCACTGGCCAAACCACTGGAGAATGGAAGATTTGCTCACTTACCGTGAAGCTTCCTTTCTCGGTAGTTTGGCAGTGGGATGGTCCGGCCCACCCAGTTTGTGGGGGTTGTTCAGTTGCGTTTGTTGTGCGTGTCGCAGTACTATCTTAAGATCCTGGTGGGAACCGCTTCAGATTCGGGATCGAAGGGGTCACTTCTGAATGCAGGCCGTTGGGCGATGTTTCTCCCTAGAACTAACCTTTGTTTAGTAGTTGAGGGGATTGTTGTATTTGGCATGTTCAGTTAATTTTATGCTAGCCTTTCTGGTTTGGGGAGGTATCTTTCCTTCTGGTGTTATCCAGATGGGGTACAGAGGGCTCGTGCATGACCTGGGAAGTCTCCAGGGGATAAACCCCTCCCCATCTGGATCAAAGCTTGGAGCCGACCCTTCAAAGGAGGGAGGAGCTTATCCCAGCTGTACGGACCGTCCCACTGCCAAACTACCGAGAAAGGAAGCTTCACGGTAAGTGAGCAAATCTTCCATTCATGACTTTGCAACACTTGCTTTGGGATGTAAACCAAATGAACCGAAGAACCCAAAAATTAGATTCACAGTTGTAAGATAGGATAGTACCATTTAGGACTACCATCTAGCCCTGTCAGAGCAAATTAGACCTTATGGAAATGATGAGCCTCTTATACAGTGGAGCTTTGGCTGGCTGAGTGTACACATTTTCAGTGCAGAGCAGGGTAGCGTAATTTTCCCCCTGGAAAGTCCATACTGTACATCTTGCACAAGTTATACACATTTATTACTTTTTAATTGAATTTACTATTTTTATTTTCATGGGGAGAGGGAAAGGGCAATGCAGAATACTTAAGTCTTATTCCTTTGTCTCTTGGGAAAATTTAAAGCAAAGAGTGTGTCTTACTGCTATAGTGTCATTAGCTATAACTGTGGAAACTTAAAACTTGAGAGTCTGCTGTTTGGTTTGTATAGCTAATTGTAGGCTCTTACAAGTCAGTGGAGAAAGTTTGATCACAAGCACCTTCTGGGTCTGTTCAGCTTCATTCTGAGGGGAAATGTAAGGTGCTTTTTATGGGCATTATATAGTAACGTGGATGAGGTATCCTGAATGGTTTTCATGCTCCCTTAAATGGCTGTTTGGTTCATGTGAAAAAGACTCCTTTATTTAAAAAATCATAAATATTTTGGCACAATGTAACTACCATTCTTTTATCTACATTACCTGACATGCGTGAGAGGTGATGCTGTAGCTAAGCATAGAATATACATGTTGTAAGAAATTATTTAATATTTTACACATCTTAGCATGGTGCGATGATATGAAAGCAAAGTCCTTGTAATACAAAATGAAGATGCATATTTATTTCTTGCCTCTTCCTTGGCTCCATCATCAGCCAAAAGGGAGACTGCAACCAAAGAAATCAGAAGGGGATTGAAAGTGGAAAGGGCAGCCATGAAGGAGCTAGAAAGGATTAAGTATAAGAACGTGTTGCTCGTGACCAAGATCAAGTTAATTCATACCATAGTATTCCCCATTACTTTGTATGGGTGTGAAAGTTGGACATTGAAGGAAGGTGTTGGGAAGAAAGTTGATTCCTTTGAAATGTGGAGAGTTTTAAAGATGCCATGGACTCCCAAAAAAGCAAGTGGGTTCTAGATCAAATCAAGCCTGAACTCTCCCCAGAAGCTAGAATGACTTTGATCACGCTGTGAGAAGACAAGAGTCACTGGAAAGGGTAATCATGCTAGGAAAAGTTGAAGGTGGCAGGAAAAAAGAAGACTGAACCCATCCAAGGACGTCACAGTCCTCAGTTTGCAAGACCTGAGCAAGGCTTTTAATGATAGGGCATTTTGGAGGTAATTAATTCACAGCATTGCCGTTGGTTGGAAGTGACTTGATAGTGTTCACACATGCACATTTCTAGAAACAGTGAAATAGGGAACTACATAGTCTACTTTGATGTCTTGAGTCCCCTAAATGATGGATGCTCCCTTCTCAACAGTTTCATTTTGCAAACTGAGGGCCAGTGAGATGTGGAATATGGTTTTCAAAGATCTAATCCTAAATCACAGAAGCGCATGCAGGTTCTACCACAGTCCAATGCAATTAGACTTGTGTACCTAAGGGCATAGTTAAGATTATGGCCTAAAAGAGATTCACAGGAGTCTGACTTCTATGTGTGCATTTGAAAATCTATTCTACTTGCCTTGCAACACATATTAAATGAATACTGGGGTACTTTCAAAACACTACCTGTGGAATGAGGCACAGCAAGCCCCCTCCCCCACTTGCAGCCCTTTAAGATCTCTGATGTTCAGTTCTTAGGAGTCAAGGAATACTTAGGATCAGCATTGGTGGCGGTAAATTCGGGATCTGCAGGGGGATTGGCAATCTAACATCACCCTCCTCTCTTCTGCCAGTGGAAGTGCTGTTCTCCCAGCCAATCACAACTTTGGATTCAAATCAAGGGCTTCAGAATATTTGGGTGACTGGCCCAAGGTCACCCAGCAGTCTTCATGTGGAGAAGTGCGGAATCAAACCCAATTCTCCAGAATACAGTCCACCTCTCTTAACCACTACACCACACTGACTTTAACAGCAGTTACATCTTCATCCATTAGCAGGCAGTGATGAAAAGTTTCACTTGTTCCTTTCTTCAGATGCAGCTTGCTGTTAAAGGCTTAAATGTCAGACTATTTGTTCTACTCTGTTTGTATTTTTATCGTCCTAGGCCAGCACCTCTAACATTTTAAGATTCCAAAGTAGAGTATCATTAATGACACTCATCCTAGTGTTTCAGTAGTCCATGGGGCCCTTTCTATCACCTGCTTTGTGGTAGAACCAGAGGTCATTTCGGGGGGATCGCGGGGGTCGCCCCCGGGTGAGGTACGGGGGTGGGGCACATGACGAAGCCCCGCCCCCTGCTTCCAGCCACCCCGCTTCCGGCCCTCATTCAGCCAGGAGGAGGCAGGAGAAGAGGGAGGGTAAGTTGCTTCCTCCCTGCCTCTTCACACCCCTGCCTGCCTGGGGCCAGGGAGGGCCTTCGCGGGGCTTCCTTGCACTCCCGCCAGCCTTGCAGGTCCACCACCGGACCCCTCATGGGGCTCGGCAGTGGAGCTGCAAGGCCGGCGGAGGCCGGGACCATTGGGGGCGGGGTGTGTGGCCTTATGACACACTTCCGGTGATGTCGGGGGTGTGGCATATGCTAATGAGTTATGCTAATGAGTTCCCCTAGCTCTTTTTCTACGAAACGACCCCTGGGTAGAACCATTATTCTATAATATACTTGTGTTTTAAAGATATGACATTTGTGGAGTGGTCCTGAGAAACAGCACAGTGGTGCTTGTTCCTTAAGTGGCTTGGTGGCCTGCTGACAAAACTCACTGAGCGTACAAATTCTGCATCGAGTGGTTACAATGCAATTTAGATGTTTATACCCTACTTTGTGCCCTTACTGCGAGGGGCACAGCTTACAACATCATTCTCCCTCCATTTCATCCTCACACCAATAACTGTGAAGGAGGTTTGAGCAAAGTTTAATTGTGGGTATAAACTTTTGTGTGCATCCACACTTCATCAGATAGGTGGGTTAGGTAGAGTAGTGTGTGTGTGTGTGACTGACCCAGTATCATTCAGTGAACTTCCATGCTGGAATTGGGCAAGGGGCTGAACCTGGATCTTAGTCCAGCCCTCTAACCACTACATCATTCTGACACAATTTTCCATTGTGAAGAATTGGTAATAGTATAGCATCAGTGTTGTATGTTCTGATGCACAGAGTGATGCATGAAAAAAGGTCCATCCCTGCTCCAAAGAGCTTACAACTGAACTTTCTACACTGTAAGAGAAAACAAATGGGTAAAAGGATGCTAAAGAACACGAGTTAACACTGTGACCAAGCCTGGAAAGTATAGTGCTTATTTCTGCACAGTTTTATGTCTTGCTCTAATGTACTAGAGAGGGACTAACACGCTGGTAGAGAATATACTTTGCATAAATTTATTTATTTGATTTCTACCCCGTTCTCCCCACGTAGCAGACTCAGGGCGGTTTACATAAGATATTACACAACTAAAACTGATGTACGTAAAATCATAACAATATAACAATAAAAACCATTATAAAGTGCTAGTGCTGGAATAGTTCCTGCGTGATGGCGGGCATGAGCAGCACCCGGCAATACATCAGTCAGCTACCATCGTGGTCTGGGTTACATCGGGCTGTAAGTAATGATGCTAATATTGTTGTATAGATATTGTTAATAAATAAAGTCCCAAGTTCAGATTCCTGGCATCCACTTAAGAACAAGCTCCCAGTAGGCCTTAAAATGTGTTCTGCCTGCCAATTCAGAGTGCTAGTGTTGTTCAGGACTGGCAATGCTCAGCTTGCAGGAGCAAAGGTTTGACAACTTCCCATGTTAAGATGTACTGTTAATTGCATGTTCTGGATTCTTGCATAAGGTATAAGTTCTTAAAATCTGGAAGCACGTTTCCCTGAATTTCTTTATCTTGAAAGCATACACAATGGGATTCATGACTGAATTTGAGTGGGTGAGAAGGATGCCCATGTACCACACATCATTGGGGATCTTAAGGGCAGGGTAGAAATGCAGAATACAGTTCATGATACACAGTGGAAGCCAACATACAGCAAATAAGAAGAGGATCAAAGCCAAATACTTGGCTGTCTTAAACTCCTTCCTGTAAAACGTTTTTGTTCCTCCAACATCTGTTGACCATTGCCTTAGCTTTGCTCGGATGATACAGAAGACCTTTCCATAGAGGACAACCATGATGATCAACGGGATGAGGGTGCCGATGAAGAAGCTAAGATAAACCATGTATTCCATTTTCAATACTCCAGTTAAACGGCATTCCATGTTGCGTGAGTTTCCAAAGCCTGTTGAGTTTTTTTGTGCCCATCCAAAGATAGGTGTAAACCCCACCAGCATAGACAACAGCCAGACTGTTCCCAGAGCCATCTGAATTCTTTTCTGACTGGTTATTATCCTATACCTGTTTGCAAGGGGAAAAAATAGACTTCCATATCAAATAATATTAGGTTTTTTTAAAAAAGCTGTTAAGGGTTCCAGATTGTATACATTTGTTTTTATGAGTACTTTTTACAAAAGCCTGCCTTTCTGCCGTCACAAGGGCCACCAAGGCAGCTAAAAAATTAAAACATAATAAAATCACATCTTAAAACCAACCAAATCTAAAAAAAAAACAATTAATTCCATACGCTTAGTATTGTACTGCCCGGTTCAAATCTGTTCTCTGTTAAGCTCATCTTGGGCACTATCGATCATTATCAGTATAATCTTCTCTCACACCATTGTGCAGAAATAGTTCGGGTGGAGCACAATGTTTGTTGTATGTTGGCTTGATCTCCTTGGAAGAAATCAAAGGAATATTACTTTTATACCCAACAATTTTAAGTTCTCAAGTCAAAATTTGCCCCTCTCGAGCCAGTAACTAAGTTCAAACCCTACCCTTTGTTACAGTTTTATTCCATTGTTCCTCCAAGTAGCTCAGGGCTGCATACTTGAGTCTCCCCTTCCTTTTTTTTCTTTGTGAAGCTGAAAAGGAGAGAGGCTGGCCCAAGGTTGACAAGGTTTTGTCTGAGTGTGGATTTCAGCCCATGTTGTCTCCTCCCCGTACCACCATATCAGTTTGAAAATGGGGAGTACAAGCCCAACAGGTGAGACATTCAAATCAGCATCTGCCAACAGTAAATACAGACAATCCTATGCATATTATCCAAATGTTCAAACCCAAGAACCCAAGCCATCCTTGAACAGTTAATATCTTTTAATGAAAATTACTCACCGGGTAATGAACCTCACTCTCAGGTATCTGTCAACTGCAATAGCGAGCAAAGACATGATTGAGGTTTGAGTAACAGCCACCAGCAGGCAGCACATGAAGAGGCAGGCTTCAAATGGGAGTGAGACATTTAAATCCACCACGATGGCCATTGGTATCGCAAGCCCAACTGCAATATCTGCCAGTGCTAGGGAGATAATGAAGTGGCAGGTTGTTGTCTGACAAGCTGAGTTCAGCTTCACTACCCAGATGACTAGGATATTGCCCAAGATAGCAAGCAATGCAATCACAGACTCCAGGCAAATATAAGCCACTGTGTGCTCCATCATGAAAACGGAGAACTTCTCAAGACAGGATGCATGAAACTGGACCTTCTTACAACAGCCCTGACAACCGGCCCACCAGAAATATTAAAGCTGAGCACCCAGTGATGCCTGCACTCTCATAAATTGCCGAGAACTA
>NW_015160241.1:133444-159852 GCF_001447785.1 Gekko japonicus
GCTTGAAGAGGAAGCAAGACTTGGTGGTTTCAGGCCTTGATGCTAGATAAGGTTTTAAAGGCTTCCTTTATATATAAAGGCACTATATTTTATAACTTATAGGATAACTGCTAGAATTCAGCAGTGTAGCACTTCATACTATAAGAACGTGGGGCAAGAGAGTTTGCACTGTGAATGCCCCTCATCACTTTGAAAATTCTGTAACTGAAAAAACAATATAAACATTGATAATTAAAACACACACAGAGACACAGTCCAGGTTTGAATCCTATCAGTGCATTCTATTGATGTAAAGTATCTTTAATGCAAAGGCTCTTCTGCTCCTGGTGCCAAGGGAAACAGAATTTGTTAACTTTAATAAGGGTTAAAGGTTTGTTTTATGCTTTATGTAAATAAGAAATACTTGTGGCACTTGAAGCATTTTTAAACAATAGGTCATGTACCTCTTTACAACTCCTTACATTGAATGCTTAACGATTACTTTTTTCAACAGGAGCTACAATGGTTATGTGTGATTTTCTCTGCCTTCCTGCAGTCTTGCTTATAAACTCTTCAAAAATCAAATAAATATAGTCTACCACCTACATAATTTTATCATTCAACTCTTCCACAGCTACATGTTCACCATTCATTGAACCCGATGCTTGTTTTGCATAGTTTAAATTTGCACATATTATACACATGAGCACATTTTCAAGCAGACACATTTGGGCTGCTTGCAGAATATATGGCCTCAGGTGTTAGCAGGCCCTCCATCCAGTGTACAACCAGCTTCTTGGTATCATCTTTGGATTCCAGTTTCCGTTCCTTGCCAACAAGATGCAGTGCCCCTTTGGTCATGCCTCTAGAGGGTCTTGAGTCTTGTGCCCAAAGAGATTCCTGCTAGAGAACTGAATAGAGAAACTTCTATTTATGCATGCTGCATAGACAAGATGGGCCAATTGTGCATAGTATATAAGCACAGTCTGGTTTAATTAATTTTGTTATAGAAAATCTGCCATAGGACCAAAGATCTAATGACACTGGGGTACAATTCTCAGTTCTGCTCATGAGAAGCATGCAGAAGGGCAAGCAAAGCATTCTTCACAAGGTAATTAGCCTAAATAGCCCAGTTTCACCCAAACTCATCAAGGCTTGGAAGCTAAGCAGGTTTGGCCATAGTTAGTACTTAGAAGGGAGACCTCCAAGGAAGACTGGGGTTACGATGCAGAGGAAGGCAATGGCAAACCACTTCTGCTTGTGTCTTGCCTGGAACACCCCGTGGTGGGGTTGCCATGAGTCAATTGTGACTCAGTGTAATGTTCTTCATGACATCCAAAGTGCTGACAGCTCTGTATTTCCGTCACAAGGGTACTAGAATTGTTCCCATGGGTTCTTCAACTGAGAAAAGGTCTTGGCTGTCTATTAGGGTGTCCTAGTATAAAGCCTCCATCATCCTGACAACTTTCTCTTAAGTTATATCAGTGTTTGATTGGCCCTCCCAAGGGTTTCTTTGCACCCAAGGAATGAACTATGCCCTAACTAGTATTAGGTACTTCATAAGTACATTTTGCCATTGAGCAGGGGTGGTTTTAGGCAACAGGGGCAGCTGCTCTGGGCTTCATGTGAGGTGGGGTTGACTGACAGTGGCCCCACATATCCTGATGGAGGGAGGCAGCTGGCTTGGCAGCTGTGGCTGCTCATCTCTGCCCCACCCAGGGCTTGGGCAGATGGCTTCCAGAGGTGGCAGTGGCTCCACCCACCTCATGTGGAACGAGGGTCCTTGCTTGGACCTCAGTGGGATAGGTGCAGCTGGGGGCTTGGTGAGAAGTGGCAATGATTCTTCAGCCCCATCGTATATTTTTGCCCAGGATGTTGGAATCACTAAGACTACCCCTTCCATAGAGGACCCTCTGCAAAAGTTCCTCATTGTATCAAAACCAACATTTTGAAGGCACTTTCCTGGGATGGACAGCACCTCACGAAATAGCCCCATTTCTGGTATATAAACTGGCCACAATATTTTGCAGTTTTAGTTCTCGTCACTTTGACTGGGTCAGAAATGCACTGGACAACATAGTGGCCTGTAAGTTTGATGATAGGGAAGGATCAGTGATGATAACTGAGTCTCTGGTATGTGTACTGAACCCTTTCTAGTCTGGGGTTTTCTAGTTCTCCATATTTACCTTCATTTTAACCATCCAAAGTAAATCCTTTCCCATGGAACTTCTATCACTTCAAAGCTCTCAACTGTGCCACTTTTGGCTACTGATGGATGAAGTCCAACTTGTTCCCATTAATGTATAGTGAACGCTGTTCAACTTCAAAAGACACAGATCACTGCTTACATTTCAGAACATAAGACAGACCAGCTTTTGGATTAAAAGTGGTCCATAGTTTTTCCTCCATAGTGCGCTTCCATTCTCCCTATGAGTGGTCCCTGTGCTGCAGAGCCTTAGGTATGTTATTTCAAGCCATGTTTGTGAAGTCATTACTTTGAGTGTTGGCAAAGACATCATGTCACATTCTGACTTCACATAATAACAGGGCTCCTGAATGTCTGCCCATGCTTGCAGCTTGCACTTACTGTTCACCCTGCAGGAAGTGCTTGCTTAGTCATAATAAGAACCCAAGAAGAGCCCTGCTGGATCAGACCAAAGGTCTATCTAGTCCAGCATTCTGTTTCACACAGTGGCCAACGGGTTCCTCTGGACAGCCAACAACAGGGCATAGAGGCCGAGGCCTTCCCCTGAGGTTGCCTCCTGGCTCTGGGATTCAGAGGCTTAGTGCCACTGAATGTGGAGGTTCCCCTCAGTCAACATGGCTAGCAGCCATCGACAGACTTATCCTCCATGAATCTATCCAATCCCCTTTTAAAGCTTTTTATTTCGGTGGCCATCACTACATCCTCTGACAGATAAGTCCACATTTTAATCACTCTCCGTGTAGAGTAGTATTTCCTTTTGTCAGTCCTGAACCTACTGCCCATCAGTTTCTTTAGATGCCCTCAAGTTCTAGTATTTTGGGAGAGGGAGAAAAATTTCTCTTTATCAACGCTCCCCATCCCATATATAATTTTATAAATCACTTTCATGTCCCCTCTTATCTAAACGGAAAAGTCTTCAGCCTTTCCTCATGGGTAAGGTGTTCCAGCCCCCTAATCATCTTGGTTGCCCTCCTCTGTACTTTTTCCAGTTCTGCAATGTCTTTTAGGAGATACGGGGACCAGAACTGTACACAGTATTCCAAACGAGGCTGCACCATAAACAAGCAGGTATGACGTAGTAAAATGAAGGAAAGTTGGTAATTGGATGAAGGGATAGGTAGGAAGAAAGATCAGGCCTGTGGATGACTAGGAGGAGAGGGACAGAGAAGAGTGAGCATGTATGTGAGAGGAAACAACCAGAGCAGAGGGGGAGGGTCAAATCTGCATTTGCATTTTTAAATTAGTTTCCTGCGGCTGTGATGCCATCTTTCTCTATGTTTGAATGTTGTCTGGGGAAGATTCTTTTAAAGCAGTGCAGATGTGCAATGACAGTGGAGCCGCCCCGAAAGGTCAATAAACATATGTGGACGTGCAAAAGTATGCTAGCACTCGAGGTGTGAAAACGACACCAAATGTAGACAGCTTTTTTGAAGACAGAGTCAAAAGACTGGGACACCGGTGGGAAAGACAAATGCAGATTAAAGGTGTGCAGGCAAGCAGAGATGGAGCAAAAGAAGGGGAAATGAGATTTCACCTTCCCTGCCAATTCTCATGTTTTCCCCTTTTGTCCATTCTTCTACCAGCAGTTTGCTCTCCTAAGGCATAAAGGCCTCTCTAACGAAACCTTTAAAATAAGAAAATATAAAATTGTGAGCTAATACACCAAGAGATGTGAATGGTATAGTATAGCCTGATCTCTTGGATGAGAGACCACCAAGGAAGACTTTGCAGAGGAAGGCAATGGCAAACCACCTCTACTTTTTTTTTTTTCTTGTTAAAACAATTTTTATTATCGGGATAATATAATTCTTCACAAACCATTTTATCTTTATAATACTTTACAAATATCCCTGATTTTCCGTTACAACTCCTTGCCCACCCCCTTGCTTGGCTTCCCGCAATGCTTACATCCAGTCATTTATTGTTATCTTAACATTTTCTCTCTTAACATTTTCATTTATCACTTTATTCTATCTTTTATTGTTTACTCTATACCTTATATCCTACCAATAGGCAACCTCATTCCTTATAACTATAGATTTTCATTTCTAATATTCCTCAAAACACAACAGATTATTTCTTATGTCCCAATTTATCTCTAAATATTGTTTAAAATCTCTCCAGTCCTCGTAGAAACTTTCGTCTTCTTTGTCGTTTAGTTTTCTTGTGATCTTGCCAATTTCAGCCATAAATACGACTTTTTTAATCCAGTCCCATTTTTCTGGTATTTTGTCTTGTTTCCAAAATTGTGCATATGTCATTCTCGCCGTGGTAATCAAATACCAAAACAGCGTTCTTTTGGTTACATGTTCTTCCATTTTCAAGCCTAACAACATTATCTCAGGTTCTTTTTTAAAATTACATTTTAAAATACATTGCATTTCACTGTGGACCTCCGTCCAGAAATTATTTGCTTTCTCACAGGTCCACCACATATGGTAAAACGACCCCTCCTGTTTTTTACATTTCCAATATTTACTAGACATATGATCATTCATATTTGCAATTTTTTTCGGTGTCATATACCATCTATACATCATTTTAAAGTAGTTTTCTTTTAGGTTATTACATGTTGAAATTTTTATAGAATTTCCCCATAACCATTCCCACGATTCCATTGTGATTTCTTTATTCATATTAACCGCCCACTTTATCATTTGTTCTTTTACAATTTCATTCTCAGTATACCATGTTAACAAAATCTTATAAATCTTAGAGATCATTTTCCTCCCATACCCTTTCTAGTTCATTACTCTTCTCTCTGAAACCATATTTTTTCCTATCACTCTTATAAAGATCGGAAATCTGCCAGTAATTTAACCAATAATAGTCAAAATCTAATTCTTCTTTATTTCGAAAATCTTCCCCTCTTTTTTCAAAATATCCTTATACATGAGCCAGTCTTCGCCCTTTTGTTTTGAAAGTGGGTTTATAACTTCTGCCGGTACAATCCAGAGTGGTCTTTCTTCAAAAAAATTTTTTTTGTATTTAATCCATGTGTCAAAAAGGGATCTTCTTATATAGTGATGCTTAAAAAGATTATCCATTTTATCTTTACCATACCACAAATATGCATGCCATCCAAATCTACAATTAAAACCTTCTAATGCCAACAGTTTACGGTTGCCTAAATTTATCCATTGTTTTATCCATGTGTGGCATACATGCTTCATGGTAAAGCCTCAAATTCGGTAATTGTAATCCACCTCTTTCTTTTGCATCGCACAAAATCTTCATTTTTATTCTTGGTTTTCTTCCCGCCCACACAAACCTCAATATTTCCTTTTGCCATATATTAAAAATCTTTACTTCTTTCACAATCGGTATTGTTTGGAATAAAAACATTAATCGGGGCAGAATATTCATTTTCACTGTTGCAATTCTTCCCAGCAATTATAAGTTTAAGGTATCCCATTTTTTAATGTCCTGTTGTATTCCCTTCCATAACTTCTCATAATTGTTTTTAAAAAGTTCAATATTTTTTGTTGTTAAGTCGATCCCTAAATATTTTACTTTTTTTACAACCTCACATTTTGTATTTGCTTGTAGCTCTGTTTGTCTCACTTTTGTCATATTTTGGCACAACATCTTAGTCTTATTTTTATTAACATAGAATCCAGCCAAGTCTCCAAATTCCTTTACTGTATCCATTAACCCTGCAATGTTGGTCATTGGCTCTTCTACTATAAACATCACGTCATCGGCAAAGGCCCTATATTTGTAGGAAAAAATTCTTATTTTCAATCCTTTGATATTATTATCTTCTCTTATCTTCGTCAGGAGAATTTCCAAAATCCATATGAACAACAATGGTGATAGCGGGCATCCTTGTCTTGTCCCTTTTTGAACTTTAAAGTGATCAGTCATATTTTTATTTTATTTACATTCAATGCTGCTTTTTGATCTGAATATATAGCTTTGATTATACTCATAAAAAAAACCCAACCTCCATTTCTTCCAGCATTTTAAACATAAACTCCCAGTTCACATTGTCAAAAGCTTTTTCTGCATTATCATAGTACTCTATAGCATTTATTACCATTCTCAAGTTGTCTCTAATTTGTCTATTTGGCAAAAAACCAGCTTGTTCTTCACTAATAACTTCTTTCAAATAGTTTTTGACTCTTTCAGAAATTATTCTGGCAAATAACTTGTAATCGTTATTTAATAACGAAATTGGTCTATAATTTTTAACATTGGTTAAATCTTGGCCTTCTTTTGGTATTAGTGATATATTTGCTTCTTTCCAAGTTTCCGGCAGGTTTCCTGTTTCTCTAATGTCATTTGATAAAAGTTCAAAAACTGGGGTTAGCTCCTCTTTTAATTCTTGAAAACCCTATGGGGTCGACATAAGTCAGCTATGACTTGATGGCACTTCACACACACACACACCACCAAGGCTAAAATGTAATTATTGTTTCCAAAAAATCAACAAATTAGGCCAAAGACCTACTCCTAAAAAAGGGTAATGTTAGGAACATTTGTTGAGATGATGTGCTTTTTAAATACCTTATCATACTAGGTATCTTGGCTTTTGCATGCAGATCAAGCCTGAGCATATGAAGGTGCCATATTAAGTTAAACATCACTGGCCTGCTGCTCCAGCTTGCAGTGCCCAACAGGGTCTCTCCCAGCCCTGCTGCCTCATATCCTTCACTGCTGATGTCATGGTGATGGTCCTTATGTGTCAGCAGCACAATGTGGGGTGTGAATGAATTTGGAATATCTAGGCTTGCAAAAAAAAAGAGGAATATCTAGGCTTGCCAAGTCCCCCCAAACCCCCGCCCCAGAGGCCCGTTCCCCGCCGCCGGTGGACCGGGCCCCGGGGGGAACCCCACCCCGAAAGCATGGGACGTGCCCGGCGTCAGCACGTCACCTGGAAGTGACGCGGGTGCGCCGGGGGTGGGGCCGTGGTCATCTGAGGAAAAACTTCCGGGTGACATGCTTGCGGCACGCGCGCGCTCCCGGAGGAAGCCGGGAGTCCCACGCTGCGGCTTAATTATGACTTGGCAACCCTAGGAATATCTTAGTTCCATAGTAATAATACTGGGTCAGTTCTTCTTAGAGCTTTATTGGGCCTTCCTAACAGTACCACCAATTGTGGTACTATCTGCAGAATACAGTCTCCTATCAAGGCAAAAGTGCATAAATTGCTCTTGCTGTGTTGGTTAAAGTTATTTTATTTATTTATTAGATTTCTACCCCGCCCTTCCCACAGTAGCAGGCTCAGACACTACACAGCTAATACAGAACTAATGAAATCATGACAATATAAATATAAAACACTGCAAAGTGCTAGTGCTAAAAACAGTTCATATACAGCGGCATGCATATCCAGCAAACAGTCAGTTCCCATCGTGGTCTGAGTTATATCGGCTGTTGATGTTGATATAGATGTTAATATTGTGCCAGGGCCTTGGTTGTGTGATTCGGCTCCCTAGTCAAAGGCCTGGTGGAAGAGCTCCGTCTTGCAGGCCCTGTGGAACTGTAAAAGGTCCCGCAGGGCCCTGATGTCTTCTGGGAGCTCATTCCATCAGTGCGGAGCTGCCACTGAAAAAGCCCTTTCCCTCATCACAGCCAGCCTGGCTTCTCTAGGGTCTGGCAGGGCCAGATTAGGGTTGCCAACTGGCACTTACCCTTCCGGCGGGGGACTCCAGCTCGGCTCCCAGCGCGCCGCATGCACATCACAGGGAAGTGACGTCATGACGCCGGGCACGCTGGGGGTGGGGCCGCAACCATACAAGGGAAAACCATAGAGTTTTCCCTTGTATGGCCGTGGTCCCGCCCCCAGCGTGCCCGGCATCATGACATCACTTCCCTGTGGCGTGCACGCTGGGGTGGGGTTCCCCCTGGGCCCCAATTCCTCTGCGTCGGGGAACAGGCCTCTGGGGCGGGGGGGTTTCTGCCCCCCGGGGGGATTTGGCAGCCCTAGGCCAGATGGTTTTGGGACCCTGATCATAGGGCTCTCTGGGGAACATGTGGGGAAAGGTGGTCCCTTAGGTATGCAGGTCCCTGACCATATAGGGTTTTAAAGGTAAGAACCAGCACCTTGAACCGGATTCAGTATGCTATAGGCAGCCAGTGCAGTGCTTTTAGAGCAGGTTGGATGTGCTCCCATATAGGGAGGCTCAACAACCACCTGGCCACCATGTTCTGCAACAACTGCAGCTTCTGGATCTGGGACAAGGGCAGCCCCATGTAGAGAGCATTACAGTAATCTAGTCTTGAGGTGACCATTGCATGGATCACTGTTACCAGGTCATTGCATTCGAGGAAGGGAACCAGCTGCCTAATCAGCCAAAGATTACAAAAGAAAACAGAGAACTAGCTTCCCAAAACATGTTTTTTAGAACTGATTAGATTTGTTAGAACTGTACTAAGCAATGTGAGACAGTGCAATCCTAAGAACACTTTCCTGAGAGTAAGCCCCACTGAATATCCCTGAGTAGAATTTTGAGCAGACCTGCTTAGGCTTGCTCTCAAAGCCTCTTACATAAATAAAATCTGCCTCTAAACATGGTAACCTCAGATCTAGGGATTAAGAAACAGTTCCTGCAGGATAGGGTTTATGGCTGGATATGGACATCACATCAACATACTCATATTTCTTATTAGGATTACCTTTCCAAAAAGGCTAATCTACAATACCAATACTTTACAGTGCTCATGTATTGTCCATTAAGGAATGCCTTGATACATATCTGGAGAGCTGTACAACAGTATCCCTGTAGGCAAACATCTTTGTGTTTGTGATCAAGGGGCATATGATAGACCCCTGTCCCTTTCCCAACACCCAAGCAGAATTTTCCCACCAAAAAAATATTTTAGTTCCCCTCAGTAACTGAGTCACCTTCCAGTAGCATGTATTTCATCTTTGTTTGATGAGCCTAAATTGTCCCACACTGTCACAGATATTTGTTTAGGCTTTATTCCCAGTAAAGGAACTTGAGGGGAATACAGGAGCTGTCCTGTTTTATAAAACCTTGTGAAATGACACTTGAGGCAGATTAACATTCAAAAACAGAATAAAGATTTTAACAAACAGGCAGGGAATATATAAATATGAAGATTCAAGGTATAGAGGTTGCTGAGATAAACCTTTCTAATATATACAGAATTGAGGTTTTTGTACATACAAGAAAATATTGTTGAAGTTTAATTTCTGAGTTTCAAGTTCTTTTCCGTGCGAGGTTTTTTGCTTATTATATATTTCAGCTATTACACAGAATTCTTGAATACAGTTTCTTAGAGAATAGCTTTGTCTTAGTGCTTCTAGGTTTCTCCCTTCACAGATCTAGGTTTTCCCTTTAGATATTACAGTTTTTCCACTAACTCCTGAGGTGTCTAAGCTTCTCCCCTTTATCGCAGACCAGGATTCTCTTCCCAACCCCCTTTCACTGGCCTTGTCCCTAAGAAGCTATAACTCCTTTTACTATTTAACTTGTATGGGAGTTCTCTCTAACTACCCAGGCCCCCTGCCAAATCTTTCTCCAGTATCTGTGGTCTGTATAAAGCTATTTTGTAGCTTTCTTGACTGAGAATTTAAGTTCTCCCTCAGAGTAGTTCTAATACATTTAAGATAATGGGGTCACTCTTCTTCTCTCTGTAGAAGTACTTTTCTGACAATTGTAGAAGTACTTTTCTGAAGAAATCACTGACTCCCAGAGTCTCTTCCCTCAGAAGCCAAAGCCTTTGGCTACTGATCCAGACATTAGATTTCAGAGCAAAAGGTAAATGAATCTTTTCCCTCCAGATCAGTTCTTTTATTTCCTCTCTCAGCTGATGCTGGCCAATCAGACAGTGAGTAGAGTAGCAAATCACATAAGTTCTTCTCTCCAATGAAGATTAACTCATGAACTCCCTGACTCTCTGACACAAGCAGCATTTTAAAAACCTGCTTTCCTTTGCAATCCATCACAAGGCAGTTGAGAATTTATTACACCCTACACTTCCATTTCAGTAAATATCCGGGGGGGGGGGGGAAATGGTTGAATCTGCATTTGCATTTTTAAATCAGTTTCGTGCTGTTGTGATGCTGTCTTTCTCTATGCTTGTTTGAATGTTGTCTGGGGAAGTTTCTTTTAAAGCAGTGCGGAGGTGCAATGACAGTGGAGCTGCCACGAAAGTGCAATAAACCTATGCAGACATGCAGAAGTATGCTAGCACTGTTGAGGTGTGAAAACGAAACCAAATGTAGACAGCTTTTTAAAAGACGGAGTCAGAAGGCTGGGGCACTGGTGGGAAAGACAAATGCAGATTCAACCAAATTTCTCCCTGGCTTCCCTAGTGGAATCACTACATTACCATATTCTGAAAAGGTCTACTATTTACTGTTTGACTTGGACAATTATATGATTTTTAAAAAACTGTACTTTTTGCTGCAGCAGCTGGGGAAATATGAGCTAGACATGTGCAATCTATGGTTGCTGGGTTTTTCCCTGTAAAGGTGACTACAACTAAAGTTCTCCATGATAAGTTAAACATGTAGATAGAGGTTCCCACATGGGTAACTGATATAATGTCTATGTATCTTCCTGAACACCAGCCATATTATATTCTTTTAAATACAGGTAACAGGGCTTGAACCTGAGACCTTCCTCATTTGCTGGAGCCCTGCCATTGAGCTTTACCTCATATAAGAAACGTTTGCAAGCATGCCTCTGAAATCCTGCAAAATGAAGGGGGAGGGGAGATGTGGAAGAAGGAATGGGTGGGTAGGGACAGCTGTTTCTTCTGTTGATGGAGAAGGAGTGCTTCCCATTAAAAGACATTCCCCTTTCCTTGGAAGGTTCTTGCCTATGTGGTTATCTAAACTATCCATCAGATTTACACATACAATTTACTATGCAATATACAAGGAAAAAAGCAAAATATGCTTCTAATCAGATTAAAAGTGGAATCAGATTAAAAACAATATTATTCTGAAATTTCCACGTTCCAGTGCAGACATCAGAAGTTGGTCAGGTTTTCTCTGAAGCGGTCATCTTGGGAGAAGACAAGCAGATTCCATCCCATATAGTGCTGGATGACTGGATGAGAAATCAATAGAGTTGCCAGCCTCCAGATCTCCCACTATTACGACCCCCCTCCAAACAATCAAAATCAGTTCCCCTGCAGAAAATGGCTGCTTTGGAGCCCTGCTGAGGTCCTTCCCCTCCCCAAACCTTCCCCTCCCTAGCTATACCCCCCCCAAACCTCCAGGTATTTCCAAACCCAGAGCTGGCAACCCTATGAATGACTTGAAAAGTACACAGACGGAGAGTGATTTCAGCAAAGCGTACTTTATTCGATCAGGAACTAGACAACTTTGGCTGGCTCGCAGGCCGGCTTATATTTTCCAAGAAACCGCCACCCAAAACACCCCCCCACTTCCCAATACGTTATTTACAGTGGCCGAGAGTCCCATAGGCTCTCGGCCGGGAACCTAGCCCCCTGATTGGAGCAGGCTAGGATCTGCATAGTCCATTGTCTCTTGGAGCGAAGCTCGACGTTTGTGCCTGACCACGTGGAGCCCAAGCCGGCCACGCGGTCTGGACTGGATACATTACATGACTTTTGCACTGGGTGATCAAATCTTTTTAAAGGCTCTATTATGGACAGATTTCTGAAGATGTCATCTTTAGGGAAGTGCCATTATCATACTTGAAGACAGTCCAAATTGCTAGATCAGCTGTGGTGTTAACATCTTCCTTATGGCATGTGATGTGGGTAAGGCAACACATTAGACAACCAATTCAGCCTTCAATTTCCATATTTGACCTACAGAAAGTTAGTGGTTAGGCCTCAACAATACAGTAAAATGGGCAACAAATATGCATGAGTGATAGCACCCCAGTTAGCTACTTCTCTGCTCTAGATTTTCCCCTCCTGAAGTTGATTAAAAAAAAAAAGATGTCAAAGCCTGTCATCCTATGTGTAATCAGTACAAAATTAACATATTGCTGAACAAGTTCTTTAGACTTTAACAGTATATTCAAAGTTGATATTTTTTATTCCAATGGAAAAACTTCATGAAGAGACCGAGGTCCCCATACAGCAAGTGCAAGAACAAGTGCAAGTACGAACTTTCTCGAGCTGACTGTTCGTTTCGACCTTTGTCTTCGTCAGATATCAGTTTCTGGTCTTTTCTATTCAGAGTTTCCAATAATTCCAACAATAAGTGTCAACATTTCAATGCTGACACTTATTGTTGGAATTATTGGAAACTCTGAATAGAAAAGACCAGAAACTGACATCTGACGAAGACAAAGGTCGAAACGAACAGTCAGCTCGAGAAAGTTCGTACTTGCACTTGTTCTTGCACTTGCTGTATGGGGACCTCGGTCTCTTCATGAAGTTTTTCCATTGGAATAAAAAATATCAACTTTGAATATACTGTTAAAGTCTAAAGAACTTGTTCAGCAATATGTTAATTTTGTACTGATATCTTGTTGCTGGGTCCTTTGTTGAAAACAATTGTGACCATCCTATGTGTAATGACAAAAAGAGGGTATCTGAAGAAGTGAGCAGTGACTCATGAAAGCTCATACCCTGCCACATATCTTGTTAGTCTTGAAGGTGCTACTGGACCCTTGCTCTTTTCTACTGCTACAGACAGACTAACATGGTTACCCATCTTGATCTTTCTTCAAGAAAAAGAGGAGTTATTGGAAAAGATCAACAGAGCAGTCTGAAATGTATAATAGGGAATACTTGAGTTCATTTTTAGTTAAAAGGCTGAAAGTGGTTCCCAGTTCCTAGTTTGCAATTCCTAGTTCTTTATTCTTCAATCAAACCAAAAGTATTGATGGTATTTAAACAACACTGCACCCCAAAACAAGTTGTGGATTACTCCAAACGATACACTTCTGGAATGGACTCTGTAGATTGTACCCTGCAAGCTGTCATATAGGGGAGTCTGTTCCATAACCTGATTTTTGTGCACAGTCAAAGGAGGAGAATTTTACAAAAAACACAAACACACTAGGCCTTGCACCAGGGAAATAGGTTATCTTATTTTTAGAGCAACCTTCAGAGCCGGGGAGGGGGGGCTTTTCAGTCAATCAGTAAACAGATTACAAAATATGATAACATCAAATCAGTAAGCAGATTATAAGATATGAAAACAACGTTTGAATCTAACAGCCAAGGTTCCTACTTCCTAGTAAAACAGAGGGGAAAACCAAGAACAATGCAAGCAAACATCTGTGTAAGGCAACAAAACAAACATCTCAGGAAAGACTTTATCTCTAATAAAAGTTATCTCCTGAGCTGAGCCATCACACCAAGCTTTACTCCTTCTGCAAGAATGTCCATCTGAACAATTATGTTTGGTGCATTTTGTAAAATGATAGAAGCACAAACGATTTCATAATAGAGGAGCCACAAAGGGTTGCCAACTGTAGGTTGGGAAATGTCTGGAGATTTGGGAGGTGGAGACTGGGAAGGGTGGGGTTTGGGAAGGGGAGAGACCTCAGCAGGATATATAGACCCCACCCTCCGGGGAAGCCATTCTTTTCCCCAGAGGAGCTCTCCAGAGCTGTAGCCTGGAGATCAGTTCAAATTTTGGGAAATCTGCAGGTCCTACCTGGAGATTGACTGTGAGTGCTAATGTGTTACCAGGTCACTAACAGGAACAGTTTGGAGTGTGACTTCCTGCTTCCTGCTGGTGGGAGATCTCCTGCCCCCAACTCCTGTTGCTCACTGCCACTAAGCCAGGTGGTGGGAGGAAATGCCCGGGTTAAATGGAGGGGGGTGCAATTGTTGTCCCCAGTGTCATGACTTGGCTTATGCCACAACCCAGAAGTGATGTCATCATGCCAGGTAACAATCTAGCATTCATCCAAAACTCTATGGTTAAACCATGGAGTTTGTATGGATGCTAGAATTTCACACCAGTATGATGAAGTGATGTCATTGCACCAGGACCACCAACTCCCCGCAGCTGCATAGCCTGGCAACTGTAAGCATGATTCTTCCCAGTATCCTAAGGTAACTGCTGGTTCAAGCCTATTTCATCTGCTGGTTTAGGCCTACATTAAAGGTAAAGGTAAAGGTTCCCTTGCTCGAAAGCCAGTCGAATCCGACTCTAGGGTTGCGGTGCTCATCTCCATTTCAAAGCCGAAGAGCCAGCGCTGTCTGAAGATGTTTCCGTGGTCATGTGGCCGGCATGATTAAGCACCAAGGCACACGGAACGCTGTTACCTTCCCACCGAAGTGGTACCTATTTATCTACTTGCAATTTCTTGCTTTTGAACTGCTAGGTTGGCAGGAGCTGGAACTAGAGACGGGAGCTCACTTTGTCATGCGGCACCTGGGTCTCGAACTGCTGAACTACCGACCTTCCACAGCCTGCAGTTCAGCGTCTTAACCACTTGAGCCACCACAGCTCCTAGGCCTACATTACCCATATTATAATTATTTTTTCTTTATCATTTTTGTGTGAACCTTGTTTTAGGTGAGACAAAAACTAGGTCAAGGTGCAGATGTAAAGACCTTTATTCAACTGAAGTATCTTGATAGGAAAATTGACTCCAGATCTTATAAGTGGTTTTCATACATGCAACGAGAGCCGCTGGATTGCTAGCTGCTGTTGATGATAACATTTATAACCTTAATATTTGGGGCATTCATTTCCAAGAATGAAAATACTGACTTCATGGGCTAAAACACAAAATCTACAATAACTTAAAAATAACAGTGTAAGAAATATAATTGATCCCTACTGCTAAAGCAACCTGACCTGGATAGCCCAGGCTAGCCTGATCTTGTCAGTTCTCAGAAGCTAAGCAGGGCTGGCCCTTGCTGGCATATTGGATGGGAGACCACCAAGGAAGTCCAGAGTTGCTACACACAGGCAGGCAACTTGAGACTACCTCTGAATCTCCCTTGCCTTGAAAACCCTACAGGGTCGCTATATGTTGGCTGTGGATTGAGGGCAAAAAAAAAAAGAGGTAAAGAACAATAGCACTCTGAGCGTCCTTGACCACTGATTATAGCTGAGGATGTGGTCACGAAGAGGTAAACACACATACTCTGGTACAGCTCCATATTTAAAGGTGTGAATCAGTAATCTGTGAGATGAAACTCATGAAAGGGGGGATCAAGTAGATGATAGAATTGTCATTTCTTCTGAATCCAAACAAAAGTGACCTCCACTGGGACACATCACAGCTGTTCATTTAGTAATTATAGACAATAGGGAAGCTTAACTAAGATTACTTTTTTAGTACTGGCATTATTGTGGATGCTGGCTAAACCAAACAGCTGCTGTTTCCTCCATAGGATATAATTCTTAGGAGAGTCTTCCTCCTGACTCTGTTTGTTTTACCCCTGGGGACTTGGAGAAGGTGATCCCTTCCTGCAGAGAGGAAGGTTGATGCCTATACTGTGGGTACATATGCATGAAGAAAGGGCTCTTTGGAAGCAGAGACAGAGGTGTGAGTCAGCTGAAGAAAGATCTCTCTCTCTCTCTCTCTCTCTCTCTCTCTCTCTCTCTCTCTCTCTCTGGATCTAATGTAAGGTAATGTATCTGTTGCCCTATAGGAATGCTTCTTTGCCTCCACCTGTGCTCTGCTTGTACATTTGTAAATAAATGAAATAAATAAATAAAATTATGAAGACCCTGTACTCTCCAGTGTGCTCTCATCCAAAGGGAGCCAACCCAGGTAAGTGTTGCCTTCTCATTGCTGAGAAAAGAGAGCAGGGAACAATATCTTACTTTTAACTAAATTTAAATTTGCTTATTTATTATATTAACTCCATGGTTTGTAACCACTTGCTTTGCTGATTGTTTTTCTAAGAGGGATCTTTTATTAACCTTTAATTATTTCATTAATTTGTCTCTAGGAGTCACATTCAAGAACTATATTCAGCATAACTCTTAAATAAATTTGCAGGACCCCAAAACACTGCCATACCATCAGGGACATCCTCTGACCTCTACTATTTATCTTTTTACTTCATTTATACCCTGCTTTTCCTCTCTAATAGGGACCCAAAGTGGCTTACATTCTTGTCCTGTCTTTCATTTTATATCTGTTTTATGCATGCCATTGGTGGTCTTTGGCCATTTACATTGGCCACATGTATTGAGAGCATTTCAACTTCCCTGGACATTGAGTTAGAAATTGTAGTATTTTAGCAAAAAAGTTTTAAAGGGAGACTCAGCCAAGATGCTGCCGAATAGAAATTCATATGCAGATCTAATATCACCAGAGTTTGACTTGAAAAAGATTTATACTACAAAAGCAGTTTTTCCTTCTTGAAGGTTTATGCAGACTATTTGAATGATCCTGTTTTAATACTATATCAGCAGCTGGGAGTGCTCCACATAGAACTGACAGGTTCCTCCAGGCAGCTGGCAGGGGATTGGGGGGGGGGAGCTTATGGAGAGCTGGGAATTTCTTTGCATGTTTTAGGCTGTGGTCACACGGGAAGATAGTTCCGCTTTGTTCCTGCTTTAATTTAATCGGGAACATTTTTCTTCGGGTTGGGCTGATTAGATGCAGCCGGCCTCTCTCTTCCACCACCCGCTCGACTGCCAGTTCCTAAGGAAAATCGCCGTGCATTACCCGTGTTTTTTTTTTAAAAAAAGCTTCTGGTTTGAGCGCTTGAGCAAGCATGCGCGTAATAAATCCATTATTAAACGTTATTTTATGTTCATTTCTCTGTTTAAAGATAATATGACAGCTCCAGCAAGCCGCCTGCCTGACCAGCCCCGGAGGGGCGGGAAAAGGAAGACCGGCCGAGAGGGCTGCTGCACTCAGCTCGGCTTGTTGGGGCTGCGGCGGAACCTCCACCACGCCAAGTCCCTCCAGGCGATCCTGCCAGCCACGGGGCAGGCTCAGGCGGCGGCTGCTCCTGCTGCCGCTGTGGACCCCGCCGTCTCCGCCATCCTCCTTCCTGGGGAAGGGGCTTCTGTTTCTTACAACAAATTCATATTATCTTTAAACAGAGAAATGAACATAAAAATAACATTTAATAATGGATTTATTAAGCGCATGTTTGCCCAAGCACTCAAACCGGAAGCTTTTTTTAAAAAGACAAAAACCCCAAAGAGCGTTCAGATGGCCCTAATCGCAATCATTGTGAAAGATGGCTGTCCAGATGGGCGAAATTGCGCATTCCAAGCACAAGTGCCAGGAAAATACTTGATTTTCCAGGGGGCAGGAAAACCCAGGAGCATTGCGGGAGTGAGCCCGCTTCGGCGCGGAAGGTGGATTCGCCTGTCTGATCAGCAGACTTAAATGTGGGAGGGAACAGCGGCAAACCCTGATCAAAAGGACCGTGTGACCGCACCCTCAGTGATGTCCCCACATGACTTCCATTGTGACCCGGAAGTCACTTAGGCACATTGGGGATGTCGGGGCAATGCTCTGGTTTTGAGAGCCAGTTTGGTGTAGTGGTTAAGTGTGCGGACTCTAATCTGGGAGAACCGGGATTGATTCCCCACTCCTCCACTTGCACCTGCTGATGTGACCTTGGGTCAGTCACAAGCTCTGGCACAGCTGTCCTTGAAAAAGAGCAGTTTGTGTCAGAGTTCTCTCAGCCCCACCTACCTCACAGGGTGTCTGTTGTGGGGAGGGGAAGGGAAAGGAGTTTGTAAACCGCTCTGAGACACCTTTGGGTAGTGAAGGGCGGGGTATAAATCCAATCTCTTCTTCTTCTTCTTCTTCTATAGAAGTTAATTCTACCATAGAATTCTATCAAAGAGTTTTGCCCGAAAACCAGAGCATTGCCCCAATGTTCCTGACATGCCTACATCACTTCTAGATCATGCTGAAGTCATGTAGGCATGTTGATGAAATGTCGGGTGTTTCTCCTTTATTTTAGGGGGTAATCCCCCCCTGTCAGCCAGCTGATCCACAGCAGAGAGGTGGGGCCTGGCAGACCCCAACCCCCATCAGGGGGTCTGACATCCCTAGGTCCACACCTAGGCTGAGTGGATTGATTCTTCCTTCAACTGGATATCATTTTAATTTGTGCTCTGCAATGTCATGTCACATACTATGCACTGGAACAACTGGGCCCTCTGGCCTTTCTACTACTTTTTGAAGTTCTGAATATAAATACAGCTACCAAATGAATGCACATTGTTCTGATGAAGTGGCCTCTGGCTCATGAAAGCTTATAGCACAATACATTTGTATTTAAGGTACCACAAGGCTCTTTCATTTTAATAATTATTCTGGAACGTTTAATAAAGTATTTCTATTATTTTTGCTGGTTTGTGCCTTGGAGACTTCTGGGAGTAGGACACGGGTTTGACTCTAAAGGAGGGAATTTACATGAGCTTTCACACATTCTAAATAATGCACTTTCAATTCACTTTCAATGCACTTTAGTGATAATTTGGAAGTGAATTTTGCATTTCATACAGCAAAATCCAGTTGCAAAGTGTGCGGAAAATGGATTGAAAGTGCATTGTTCAACATGTCACATCAAGATCCTGTCCTGCAACAGAACCAATTTGTTTCTTGATCTAGATGCAAGGAGAGTTGAATAGAAGTAGTTTACTTTTGCCATCAGAGCATTTCAGGGTTTCGAATTTCAGGGTGTCATACTGGCAAGCACTAACTGTCTGCTTAATTCTTCCATCCCATAATAACTGTCCACACATAATCTATTCTGGACAGGAAAGTATTTTTTTTCCAATGACATACTGATAGACATAGCTGGAGAGCTGAAGGGATGAATACTGAATCTTCTCACAAAAACAAAAGCTTTGTCACAATAAGCTTGTGTGGTATAGTGGAGTACTGGACAAAGACCTGGGAAAGACTGGGCAAAATGAAATTAAAAAAATACATATAGCAAATAAGGCTGATATGTTAAACATTTGCAAACAGATTATTCCAATGGAGGGGCTGCAATGGCTTAGAAGTTCAGATGCTGAGCTGCAGACCGAAAGGTCTGTAGTTCAGCAGTTTGACACCCTAGTGCCACATGACAAAGTGAGCTCCTGTCTCTGGCCCCAGCTCCTGCCAACCTAGCAGTTCGAAAGCAAGAAATTGCAAGTAGATAAATAGGTACCACTTCGGTGGGAAGGTAACAGCGTTCCGTGCGCCTCGGCGTTTAGTCATGCCGGCCACATGACCACAGAAACGTCTTCGGACAGCGCTGGCTCTTCGGCTTTGAAACGGAGATGAGCACCGCCCCCTAGAGTCGGATTCGACTGGCTTTCGAGCAAGGGAAACCTTTACCTTTACCTTATTCCAATAGACTCCATACGTCTCCAGAGATCTGTTCCACCTTCCAAGTACATCCTGTAAAAGTTTATATCACTTCTTGAGGGGACATTTGGCTAGTTGTTATGACTACATTTTGAAAGTGCAGCTGAATTTAAGCTGAAACTGGAATACCAGTATAAACCCTGAAAACTTCCCCCCAAACATTTCATTTTGAAAAGGAGACTGTAACTTCCTATGAGGTTAGATTACAACATTTTGTTTCTGCAAGTTACTTAAGTGCATCTCAAAGCAACTCGTCGGATAAGCTGTTTATTTTCTTCAAAAAAAACCCTGTTTTTGAAGTGTGTGGTGTTTGTATGTGTGCATACAGATGCCTAAGAACCTATCAAGAGAAGCACATAGAAAGCTTAGCCTCAAACAGACTGTGGTAGCTGTTGCCACAAATAGCATACTTTACCATTAGGAAACCTGCTAGAGAAAATTATATGTTCACTTCCTCTTATGGACTTTCAGTGTACATTTTATTTTTGCTACCTTAACATTTTCTCAAAGAGGCTGGTCTGATACCCTTTATTCATACCTACTGTTTGTTTCAGGGTAATGTGCCAACCATACCTGGAATCTAGGGGTGCTGGGACAGAAACAAGCGTATGCCTCTAGGAGCAATTTGGTCCTGCAGATTCCTTTACAAAAGCTGCTTTTTGAGAGACAGAAGAACAGCTGATCCAACTTCTGTAATTTTGTATGAAGTAAAACTCTGGGAGTGCTTGTGGATTGTCATCTCTCTACCTCAAACTTTTCTCTGCCGGGCTCCCCCGCTCTGAGAACAGCTCTTGAATTTCAGTGGATGATGACCAAGAGTAACTTATCCAAGGACACCCTACTTATTGTCTACATCGCTATTGAGGCCCTCATAGCAGTGATGGCCACCTTGGGAAATGCTCTGGTCATCTGGGTGGTGAGACTGATCCCAGCCAGCCAGAATACTACTTTTTACTTCATTACGTCATTGGCCCTGGCTGATATTGCTGTTGGGATTCTTGTTATTCCATTGGCCATTGTAGTGAGCGTGGGGATTACAATGCACTTCTATGCTTGCCTCCTTGTCTGCAGCCTGTTGATGGTTTTTTCTCATGCATCCATCTTGTCCTTGATGGCCATAGCAATCGATCGGTATCTCAGAGTAAAGTTTCCCACACAGTGAGTATCATTACATTGTAAGCAATGGATCTCATTCCAGAATGTTGTAGCATGTTTCTTGCATCAATACTGTCATGGCTCCTGTAGTTTCCTCTCTGTTCTTTCTTCCAGTCCACATAGATTCAGAAATTAACCTGTCTACAATGTCAGTAACTGTGGCATCAGTGTTAGGCTTTGTGTCAGAAATGTACTAAACAACATCTACCCCGTCAATATCCCTTCAAAATATTTTCAATTCAAATGGAATGATTTCTGGGCAGTTGGAAATCTTCTGTTCTGACCACTGTTCCACTGCTGCACTTTCTATGTTGAATGCTCTCAAGCAGCAGGAAGGGCAGCAAGGGAAACAACAACAACAACACCTTATCCTATCTACTAGAATAGTCCCAATTAGTGTTCCCTCTAAGCCGAGTTAGTGTGAGCTAGCTCACAGTTTTTTAGCCTCTGGCTCACACATCTTTGTCTTAGCTCAGGAAGGAAGGCTCCAGAGCAAACTAATTTATTCAGTAGCCAAATTGCTCGCTCACAACTTTAATGCTAGTGGCTCTCAAAGTAGAATTTTTGCTCACTAGACTCCACAGCTTAGAGGGAGCATTGGTCCCAATAGTGTACAGCATTTGCACTTTCTGCTGATCATCACATATTCTCAGTGGCTTTGGGAATGCTTTCTGATACCATACAAGCTTAGGTCCTGTGTTTACCTGAGATGTTTTGTTCTCTGAGGCTCCACATGCCAGGCAGCACTAAAGTATTTTCTTGCCTATCTCTCCCCTACATGATAAGCAATCTCCTGTGGCTTTCTCCCCCCCCCCCAAGAGCAAACATACAAGAGAGATTAGTGAAGCCATAGGATCAGATAACGTCTGATTCCAGATGTCGATTAACTTTTATAGCATGGCAGGCTTGGTGGTGGTAGCTGATACACTAGGGAGATTATTTTCAAATTACAAAAATCCCAGAGCACATACTCAAGGGGAGCTAACCCTTCGCACCTTTTCTTGCTGTACTTCATAAAGCATATGTTTCCCTAGGCAGACTCCAATAGCTAAACTGAAAGAAACAAAGCAGAGTGAGGCAAAACACAGCAGGGGATAGGGCTGAGCTTGAGCCTGAAATGTGGAAGATCCCTTGGGTGACGGGGGAAGTCCTGTGGCATTTATTTCAAATGCTGGTTGTAGTGGAAATATGCTCCCCTTTGAAAACTGGAAATGATGACTCTATTGATTTCATTATTCAACTACATTTACTTGCAATGTTGAAGTAAAGTTATGTAAAATCATAAGAGCTAAATCCAAAGCAAGGTGTTTTCAGCACAGTCCTAGTCAGCGCTGTCTTTCCCATATCCTATTTGTTTCAACTTGCTAGCCATCAGAAGCCTCTCAAAAAGCAGTCAAGTGACAGGATGCCCTTCTCTACCAATGTCCCAGCAATCAGGTAAAGATTCACTGCTTTATATCTAGGGAGTCTATGAGGTACAATCTGTGAACTCCATCCTGCCATGAAAACTCACTCGGTGACCTTGGGCCAAACCTACATCACAGGCTGATGACATCAGGGTAAAATGGAGCGGGGGGGGGGGAAGAAGGATGTAACTGCTGTGGGTCCCTATTTGGGACAAAAGCAGGGTGGGTATAAATATCTAAACTAATTAAAATAAACTACAGCCATTTTAATCTTTTTTGGTAATAAATTGTTAAGAATAACTATTACTCTATTTGTGTTTTTAATTTTAATTTGATAGTGTAATAATCTCTCTATACCCAGAATAAGTGCCCTAAATCCCAAATTGCCTTAGACCTTCTCATCAAAAACAGATGGGGGCAAGACAATTCTGTTCTTTTATTTTTTTTATTTCCCTATTCTTCCCCTCCCCCCCCCCACACTTTGCCATCCCTACTGCATTTTTGCCAAATTGCTACATTATTTCATTCCCATCCTGCTATTTCCCCCACAATATTGTTTTCTTCTTTGCCCTTTCCCCTTTCCCACTGTTTCTCAACATGAGTTTCTCCCTCATTCTTACTGGCTAGGTACCAGGTAAGGCAAGTTGCCATTTGACTTCACAGGTTTATGGGCTATGTAAATTTAGACAACCTCCAACACCTTTGTGATCATTGGGCGGGGGGGCGGGGAGACACAGGGGTTTGGTTGGAGCTTAGGAACAGCAAGTCATCCCTTTAGTTGATTGGCTTCATTGTATGAATAGGGGATGGTTAAGGATGACATGCTGGAGCTTATTGATTTGTACAACTCACAATGTCCAAGGTTCAGTAAGGCAGGAGTGGGGAAAGCACATACCATTTTACAGGGGGGGGTTTGTAGAAAAAGCCCAGCAGGAACTCATTAGCATAATAGGTCACACCCAACAGCAGAAACTCATTAGCATATTAGGCCACACCCCTGACAGCACAGCTTATTAGCATACTAGGCCGTACCCCCATGTTACCAGAAGTGTGGTCATCCGGCCACACTCACCTTTTGCTTCTTATTCTGTTTACCTTGTTTGTTGTCAAAACCCAGGGCCTTTTTTTGTAGCAGGAACTCCTTTGCATGTTAGGCCACACACCCCTAAAATAGCCAATCCTAATGAGTTTCTGCTGTTGGGTGTGGCCTATTATGCTAATGAGTTCCTGCTGGCCGTGGCCAACTCGGGAGCCAGCCGGAACTCCGTTCCTGTGCGTTCCTGCCCAAAAATAGCCCTGCCATTTTAAGATTCCATTTAGGTATGAGTGAATGCAACAGATTTCATGCAACCTGATTTCAGTAAAATAATTGTGTATGAAGATGTTGCAAGAAGAAAAAGAAGAGAAGAGATTGGATTTATACCCCGCCCTTCACTCGGAGTCTCAGAGCAGTTTACAAACTCCTTTCCCTTCCCCTCCTTACAACAGACACCCTGTGAGGTAGGTGGGACTGAGAGAGCTCTTTTGAGGACTGCTCTTTCAAGAACAGCTCTGACGGAACTATGGCTTGCCCAAGGTCATCCAGCAGCTGCAAGTGGAGGAGTGGGGAATCAAACCCGGTTCTCCTAGATTAGAGTCCATGCACTTAACCACTACACCAAGACCTGGGTATAAAAGAAGTGCAACTGATATGGGTGCTTGCTTTTTTTCAAAATAGGTACAGGATAATTGTCACACGGAGGAGAATCTGGATCGCTCTAGGAACTTGCTGGTTCATCTCTCTTCTGGTTGGTCTTATGCCCATGTTTGGATGGAACCAAAGGAACCCCCAAAATCCCAGCTACTTGGAATGTTATTACCAAAATGTGATGGACATAAATTATGTGGTGTACTTCAGCTTCTTTTCCTGGATCCTTGTTCCACTGCTGATCATGTGCATCCTCTATGCAAGGGTCTTCCACATCATCCAAACAAAGCTGAAGCAAAATGCAACATCCATCAAAGGATCAGGAATATTTTATAGAAGGGAGTTTAGAACAGCCAAGTCTTTGGCCCTGGTCCTTTTTCTGTTCATTATGTGCTGGCTGCCTTTGTGCATTCTGAACTCAGTCTCACATTTCTGCCAAACATGTAAAATGCCCCAAGCATTGTTATATGTAGCCATTCTGCTCTCCCATACCAATTCAGCATTGAACCCCATTGTTTATGCCCTCAGGATCAACAAGTTCAGAAAAACTTACACCCTGATTTTGAAAACTTACATCTTGCAAATGAAACGAGAACCAGATGTTTCTGGTGCTGAGAATAATTCAACAGACCAGTTGTCAGAAGATAATCTCTGAAAGAACTAGTGTTCAATTACTCAGCCTCAGAGAGAGTCCAGTCCATATACTGCCAGTACCATGTCAGCTGCAGTGGTTGTCTATTTGCTTCCAGGCCTAATGCTCAGACTGCATCTCCCAGTATTCTCTGTCCTCAGCCTTTTCCGGTTAGTACCCTCACCTAGGATGGTCCATTTGGCAACAGTCCTGTCACAGGCATCCTCTGTGATAAGTCCATTAGTCTGGAATGGCTTGCCAGAGAGAGTGCGGCAGGCACCTTTGGTTGCCACATTCAGGAAGGCATGCAAGAGTGTCCTGTGCCAGAGAATAAACTATTTTAGTGGGATCAACTCTGTGTGCTGGCTTCTAACTCCATGTTTCGCGGGGGGAGGGGTGGGGCGAAACGTTCCCTTGCCTCCCTGAGCCCCGGGGTGGTGGCCTTGGACGCGTAGCAGCAAATTCCACCTCTCGCGTCTGATGTTCGAGCGGTGTTGTCGCTCTTACATCACACATGAGAGATCATTCTGGCTCCCCCTGGTCTCAGGAGGGGCTCTTAAAAAGTTATGGCCGCTGCCGCTCTTCTCGGCGGTGGCAACGATGCCCGCGTGGGGGGAGGTGCGGGGCGAAATGTTCCCTTGCCTCCCTACGAGTCCAAAGCCCCGGGGTGGTGGCCTTGGACTCGTAGGGGCAAATTCCACCTCTCACGTGTGATGTCCGGCGGCAACATCACACGCGAGAGGTCATTCTGGCTCCCCCAGCTCTCAGGAGGGGCTCTTTAAAAATTTATGGCCATCGCCGCTGCTGTTCTCGGCAGCAGCTGTGACGCCCTTGTGGGGGGAGGGGCGGGTCAAAACATTCCCTTGCCTCCCTGAGCCCCGGGGGGGTGGCCTTGGACTCGTAGGGGCAAATTCCACCTCTTGCGTGTGATATCCGAGCGGCGTTGCTGCTCCTACATTACACATACGAGAGGTCATTCTGGCTCCCCCAGCTCTCCTTTGGGGCTCTTTAAAAAGTTATGGCCGCCGTTGCTGTTCTCAGCGGCAGCTGCAATGCCCGCGTGGGGGGAGGTGAGGAGCGAAACGTTCCCTTGCCTCCCTGAGCCCCGGGGTGGTGGCCATGGACTCGTCGGGGAAATTCCACCTCTCGTGCGAGAGGTCATTCCAATGCCCGCGTGGGGGGAGGTGAGGAGCGAAACGTTCCCTTGCCTCCCTGAGCCCCGGGGTGGTGGCCATGGACTCGTCGGGGAAATTCCACCTCTCGTGCGAGAGGTCATTCTGGCTCCCCCAGCTGTCCTTAGGGGCTCTTTAAAAAGTTATGGTCCCCTCCGCTTTCGGCGGCAGCTGTGCACGGCTGAGCTGCCCCCCCCGCTTTTTTCAGGCTCCGGGCCTGAAAAACAGCCTGCAGAGTCGCCCGCTCACCCTCCCCTCCTTTTTCAGGCTTCGCGCTAGAACGCCGGGCCTGAAAAAGGGCCAGCCGAATGTCAGTTACGGCCCCATTATATCCTATGGGCCATTGGAGTCAATGGCGAAAACATAGGGTATATTCTGGGGGCTGGAGGGGAGGGGCTTTGAGGGAAAGGCTCCAAACTCACAGGGTAGCTGCTGGAGCCTCTTCCCAAGACACCAACTATGTTTTAAGAACATTGGACCAGGGGGTCCAATTCTATGGGGCCCCAAACAGGTTGACCTTATTCCCTCCATTGTTCTCTATGGTGGGAAAAAAGTAACTTTTCCCCCACCATAGAGAACAATGGAGGGGATGGGGACAACCTGTTTGGGGGCCCGTAGAATTGTACCCCCTGGTTCAATGTTCCTGAAGCATGGTGGGTATCTTGGGGAGAGGCTCCATTAGCTACCCTCGATTTTGGAGCCTCTCCCTCAAAACCCCTCTCCTTTAGCCCCCAGAATATACCCTATGTTTTCACCATTGACTTCAATGGCCCATAGGATATAATGGGGCTGAACTGCGGGAAGCCGCTTCAGATCAGAGAGTCTGATTCGGCCCGCAGCAGCCTCAAAGGGACCTGAATAGGCCATATTCGGGGGTGCATTCGGTTCAGACAAACCGAATGCACATCCCTCCAGCAGCTGGCTTGCTCGGGCTCTCTTCAGCCCGAGGGGACCCGCGC
>NW_015160241.1:160027-170446 GCF_001447785.1 Gekko japonicus
GGAAGCCCCAGCAGCCCTCAGGCTGGAGCACCTGGAGCAGTCTTGGGAGGTGGATTGGCAAAAAGCAAGACCAAAAGTGCAGGAACTCGAGAGAACTCCAGGAATGGAGCCGGTTCCTCTTCCATAGCTCAAAATTTGACCCATGAACCCTGAGCTTGCTTTTTCTCATTTGCGAGTCTGGCCTCCGCACTCCTTTAATGAGGCAGCCCTGGGGCGGCAGGAGTTTCTTTGCACACAGCTTGTGGGGCTGGCTGAGTGCCTCTTCTGCTTGCCCACCTCTTGCCTCTGCACCTCATCTTCTGCCAGGCATGGAGGATCCCAGCTCGCCCAGGCTTCTTGCCTCCTGCTGCCTTGGCCCTCTGGTGCACGGGTGAGTCCCCAAAGTTTGACTCTTCCTCTACAAGTCTCTGGCGCTGGAGGTATTCGCCTCCTTCCCTCCTGCCTGCTATGGCTGCATAATTGTGAGAGATTTCTTAACATAGTGTTCCTGCCAGGGAAGCTGGGGACCCTGCCCATGAGTCTCCATTTCATCCTCACAACAACCCTGTGGGGTAGGTTAGGTAGAGAAGGGGAGATTTGGCCCGGGGTCACTCAGCCAGCAGAGTGAGAATACAAACCTGGGTCTCCCCACATCAATGTGCAACTCTGACCACTGTGCAGTGCTGCCTCTACTGATCTGTAATGTTCCAGAGGTGTTGTAATGTAATACTCAGTTTCTCAAATGAGTGTATGCCTGTCTGTTGGTCCACTTAGGAGTCTTGATCCTGGTTGTGTGGTGGGCTAGTTGTGGCAAATGGTAGGGAAGCTCAGTATTTCTGTATACAGTTGTAGGGGCTTTATTGCAATGTGGTATGGCCTGATATTATGTTCTTATTCCAGTGTGGGGTGTGTGGGGGGCAATGGAAGCTGAGTGATAGGGTCTCTCCAAGTGATTGCCAGAAGTGAGATGCATCCTGGTCTTGTGTCTTACAGATAATCTTACAAATAGTCCTTTGCATTTATATCATGCTTTCAAGTTTAAAAGGATCATAATGCTGATTGTGTGAACTTAGGCAAATCAGGAGAGGTAGAGCAGGAAGGGTTGCATCAGTGCTTGGTTCTTGTGGCCCTTTCTTACACGCCCAGGGAAATGCTGATCGCCACTTTGGGACCAGGAAGCAATTTTTCTCCAGGCCAGTTTGGCCCCCAGTGATCCTGGAGGTTTTTAGAAATCATATTCTGGGCGTGGAACAGGGGTCACTGGGGTGTGTGTGGGGTATTGGTGAATTTCCTGCATTGTGCAAGGGGTTGGACTAGATGACGCTGGAGACTGAAGAGAGATCCATGAGTGACCACTTTACTGAAATGGCTTATGCAAAACAGGTAAGTTCTTGTGGTCAAATCATAGAAAGTGGCTGTCTCCAAGATTTAGAAGCCTGGAAGTGTGAGCCAGAGGTCAAAATGTCTAACCAAGCACCTTGCTGGGAGAATGTGAATTGGCAGAGCCTCAGAGTGTCTCAGTCTTGAAAATGTAACAAAGAAATTCAAAACAGGTTTACAGTGATCCATAGAACTGCCGAAACTTCTAGGAGCTGTCAGCCCTATCTCATGAGGATGGGGATGGCCTGAAGATCCAATACTCGACACAATTCATTCAACTAGGAACTGCAGAATATACTGGACGCTGGTTTCCTCACACTGCTTCTGGAAGAACGTGGTGCCTTCTTCTTTCATCTCTTTTCCAAGAGGAGGGTATTATGAATAACACCCTCAAAAGATTGTCTTTGGTCTTGTGCTCCGAATCAGCCTCCTACTCTGATCGATACTGTAACAGTTGGCTGTTGCTTCTCAAAACGTATTGCACACTTTGTTCAGCTGAAGTGTTACTCGAAGTCCGTTTCACAGTAAACCCTGGAAATTGCCTCACAATGATTTGCTTGAGGCAGATTTAAGTGTTGCAGCCAGCCACAGTATTAAGCAACCTTAGATTTCAAAATGATAAGTTTCCTACTAATGTCACATTTCTTACTTGTTACAAACCTAGGAAATGCTAGAGGCTGGGCTTAGTTCCTTTTGGGTGACAGAACACGAGAGACTTATGATGTCTTTCTAATCTTTGCTTTATATACAAACGTATTAACAGAGCACAGTGAAGTCAAATACACTGATATAAGCTGCCAGCCCAGTAGTTTTCAGACAGCAGCTGTGGCAGCTGGCTCCAAAGGTGTACTGTTCAGATCCAGTGATGCACTCATGCAGGGCCTGGGCACCTTCATGCAAGGACTGTGTAAAGTACTGGGTTCGCACATGGAGACTTGGACTACGACATGCTAACTAGACGCGTTTATTGTACTTCACAACAAGAGAACACACACATACACTCCACCCGGGCACACCCACAGTTCCATTGGGGGGTTTGAATTTCCCTCCAAGGTCCTATTGGAGGACTCAGGGTGGTCTAGGATCCTTGGTCCCTATTGTGTTTGGAACCAAGCTAAGGACTGAGGCCGCAGACCCCTGGTGGTGGTCCGCAGACATAACAGACTGTGGATCTTTCCCACTTTCCCCTTCTCCCAGCAGTTATTTCCAATCCCAGGAAAGAGGATTTCTGAGGTTGGGAAACCAACATGGAGTAACAGTAGGGTTGCCAAGTCTACTTACCTTGGCAGTGGGGGAGCCTTGCCGGGTTCCGGAAGCTCTCCGGCGATGTGCGCGCGCGCCGCCAGCACATTACAGGAAGTGATGCGCTACGTTGCTCACGTTGAGGGCATGGCCACAATCATTGGAGGGAAAACCATAGAGTTTTCCCTCGGACGATCAGGGCCACGCCCCCAACGTGAGCAACGTGGTTGCGTCACCTCTGGTGACGCAGCCACGCTGCGCTTCAGGGGGCGGAGTTCCCCCCGGGCCCGATTCCACAGCGGCGGAAATTGGGCCTCCAAAGCGGGGGTTTACCCGCCACCCGCCCCCACTTTGCAGCCCTAAGTAACAGTGATGCAGGTTGGTAGGCTGCAGTAAGGAGGAGGAAAGGAATGAAATTGCTCCTTCTTCTCTCAGTAGAGTTCTGCTCTACTGTGCCTTCCAGTGATGGATCACTGAATCCAACCCAGTAATATTCTTTTGCCAAAATCCATGACCATTCATTCACAGTAGTCAAACTGCAAAGTCACAGCACATTCAGTGGTCAATGACTAGCTCTGAAGTTCACAATTGTAATAATTTTCTCTTTCTCTATATGACCCCTTCATATGTACTCTCTGTACAGGCACCTCTCTGTAGTGTTCTGAGATGATGTGTGTTATGCTGCCTCCTTGCCTTCTTTATATTTGTGCCCATTAAAGGTCCTCATTTTAGAATTCTTAGTTGGACCCAAAGAACAGGATGGCTTAGTTTTATATGGCAGATTGTGAGAGCAATTAGCGCATGGTGGCTTTAAGATAAAACGGGATCCTTTATAATAAACAGTTGTTTTTCTTAAACGTACATAGAGTCAGCAAGTGAACTTGCAAGAATTTTGGGGAGGCATCTCACTTTCCTCTCCTGCATTATGTCATCTTTCCCTTTCCTGAAAGCTCCCATAGCCTCTCCCTTTTTCCTGCTTCCTTCTTTCCTTTTAGGGTTCCCAACCTCCAGGTGGGGCCTGGAGATCTCCTGGAGTCACAACAGATCTCCCAACTATAGAGATCAGTTCCCCATTAGGATTGTCAGTCAGCTCCAAGTTGGGAAATGTAGACAGAATGTTGGCACCTACTTCCACATGTGGTGGACATGTTGTAAAGCTAAAGAATATTGGGGGAATATTGGAGAGATGTTGAAGGAAATTATGGAGGTACCAATACCACTGAAACTGGAATTATTCTTATTGAACATTATTCCCGAAATAAATGGAAAAGGAGAGAAAAATTTGTTGTTACATTGTATAATAGCAGCAAGAATAAGTTATGCCAGGTACTGGAAAACAGATAAGATTCCAGATAAATTAGAGGTGATACAAAAACTGTTTGAGAAAAATTGGGGGAAGCTATATAAATGGAAAGTTAAAATGAACGGTCAGGAAAAGACTTGATTGATGAATATTGGAAGTAAATAAGGCTGTATGCTCGTCTGTATATAATGGTATAATTAGCACATGTTGTTGGGTGTGGGTTATGAAAAATCAATAAAAATAAATAACAAAAGAAGGGTATAATGGCATCCAAAGCAGCCATTTGCTCCAAATGGACTGACCTGTCATCTCTAGAGCCGTTGTAATTCTTTTTTTTTGGTAAACAAATTTTATTTTTTCTCAGGAATACAACATATAAAACATTTCATTCTATCAATTGTCTACCCCATTCCCAGTTCCTCCCCTCCCTCCAATGGCTTCCCACAATGCTTCCACCCCTGCTCCAAATTACTTCATATCATCAACAATATCAGTTTTTCATCATTACAATCTAAAGATAACATTGTTTGACTTAATATTGATCTAAACATATTAAGTTTTGTTTCACATCCCAGTTCTTTTCCAGATAAATTTTAAAATCATTCCATTCTCCAAAAAACTCATCGTCTTCTTTGTTATTCAGTTTTTTTGTAATCTTATCCATTTGTGCCATGAACAGAACTTTTTGTATCCATTCTTCAACCTCTGGTACCTTTTCCGTCTTCCAAAACTGAGCATAAATCATTCTCGCTGTCACTATCAGGTACCAGAGTAAAGTTTTTTTTTTCGTATTTACTTCTTCCATTTTGAGTCCCAAAAGCAGAATTTCCGGTGCTTTTTTAAAAGAACATTTCAGTATTTTTTGCATTTCATTGTGGACTTTTGTCCAAAAGTCTACAGCTTTCTCACAAGTCCACCACATATGATAAAATGAGCCCTCATGCCTCTTACATTTCCAACATTTGTTTGACATATTTTGATTCATATTTGCAATCTTCTTAGGTGTCATGTACCACCTATACATCATCTTATAACAATTTTCTTTAACATTAGTACATGTCGAGATCTTAATAGAATTTTTCCACAAATATTCCCAGGTTTCCATAGCCACTTCCTTATTCATATTAATAGCCCATTTTAACATTTGTTCTTTAACAGTTTCATCTTCAGTATACCATTTTAACAACACCTTATACATTTTAGAAATATTTTTTCCTCCTCCACTCTCCCATACCTTTTCAATTTCATTTTTTTCCTCTCTAAAACCATAGTTTTTTTTGTCAGATCTAAAAAGATCATAAATCTGCATATATTTCAACCACTCATATTCATATTCAATTTCATTCTGCTTTTTCATTACCCACTCTGTTCCCTCTTTTTTAATTAAATCTCTATATGGCAACCAGTCTCTACCTCGCTGTCTTGAGTAAGATATCAACACTTCTACTGGTACAATCCACAATGGTCTTAAGTCACTCTGGTACTTCTTATATCTTGTCCATACCATATACAAAGCTTTTCTCACCAAGTGAAGTTTAAAAAAACTGTCCATTTTTATCTTGTCATACCATAAATATGCATGCCAGCCAAATCTACAATCATGCCCTTCCAACCCCAACAATCTGTCATTTTCAAGCTTCACCCATTGATCCATCCATGTTAGACAAACCGCTTCATAATATAGTCTAAGATTTGGCATTTGTAGACCTCCTCTTTCTTTGGCATCACAAAGTATTTTCATTTTGATCCTTGGTTTCTTGCCTGCCCAAACAAATTTTGACAACTCTTGTTGCCACTTGGCCAACAAATCCGTTTTATGCAGAATTGGTATTGTTTGGAACAGGAACATCAAACGTGGTAGGACATTCATTTTTATAACTGATATTCTTCCCATCAGTGATAAGTTCATTTTATCCCATTTCTTAAAATCTTGAGTCAGCTTAGTCCATAATTTCTCATAATTATTCTTATATAGGTCTATATTTTTTGCCGTTAATTCAATTCCAAGGTATTTTGTTTTTTTAACTACTTCACATTGTACCAGTTCTTGTAGTTCCACTTGTTTTTGTTTGATCATGTTTTTACATATAAGTTTTGTTTTATTCTTATTTACGTAAAAGCCGGCCAATTCTCCAAACTCCTTTATTTTTTGAAAAAGCAATGTCAATTTTTCTGTTGGGTTTTCCACCATAAACATTACATCGTCTGCAAATGCTCGATATTTGTATTGGTGTCCTTTATGTGTCAAGCCCTTTATTTCTTGATCGTACTGTATTTTTTGTAAAAGTATTTCCAATACCCAGATAAATAATAACGGTGATAACGGACAACCTTGCCTTGTTCCTTTCTGTACTTTGAAGTTATCTGTCAGTTCTTTATTCACATTTATTTTAGCTCTTTGTTCAGAATAGATAGCTTCAATACAATTTCTAAAATGTTGTCCCGCTTCAATCTTTTCCATCATCTGGTGCATAAAATTCCAATTAAGATTGTCAAAAGCTTTTTCTGCATCAACAAACAGAAAAGCTACTTCTTTTTCTGGGTGCTTTTCATAATATTCAATTGCGTCCATTACTATTCTTACATTGTCTCTAATCTGCCTTTTGGGTAAAAAGCCCGCTTGATCTTCAGAAATTACCGTTTGTAAATAGTTTTTCACCCTTTCTGCAATAATTTTTGCAAAGATTTTATAATCGTTGTTCAAAAGAGATATTGGCCTGTAGTTCTTTACATTTGTTGAATCTTGTCCTTCCTTTGGAATCAAAGAAATAATTGCTTCTTTCCATGAGTCCGGCACCTTTTTGTTTTCTCTTATTTCGTTGGTTAAAGCTTCCAGGACCGGGGAAATTTCTTCTTTCATCTTTTTGTAGAATTTCGCTGTAAATCCGTCCGGCCCAGGCGCCTTCCCCAACTTTGTCTCTTCTATTGCCTTCATCACTTCTTCTTTTTGAATTGGACCATTTAATAAATCTTTGTATTCCTTACTTATTTTTGGTAGTGGAATCTCCTTTAAATATGTTTTAATCTTCTCAAGATCAACTCTAGTTGTTTGGAATAGTTTAGCATAATACTTGAAGAAACATCTCTTTATTCCATTAGGATCAACGAACTCTTTTCCATCTTCTATTATTTTGGTTATCATTCTTCTCTCTCTTCTAGCCTTAAGTTGCCAAGCTAAGTATTTTCCCGGTTTGTTCGCCCCTTCAAAAGATTTCTGTTGTAACTTCTTTAAATTCCAATACATTTCCTGATTCCAAGTCTCATTCAGTTGTTCCTTCAGCAACTTTAATTCTTTAATAATTTGCTTTTTTCCAGGCTTCTTTTTTAATTCCTTTTCTTTCTGAGCAATTTTTTCTAACACTTCTGTTTGTTTTTGAAGTTTTTCCTTTTTTTGCTTCACGTTTTGCGAGATGAGAATTCCTCTCATCACCGCTTTATAAGCATCCCATACAATCTGTATCGGTGTTTCTTTATTTAAATTTTGTTGAAAGAATTGTTTCGTTTCTTCCTTTAACATCTCAATTACCGTTTTCTTATCCAACAAGTCTTCATTAATCCTCCACAGAAAGGGTTTTTTCCTTTCTGTGGAACTCCATACCACCGGATTGTGATCTGAATTACATCTTGGCAAAATTTCAGTCTTATGTGTTTTCATTGATAATTCTTCAGACATCCAAATCATATCAATTCTGGAAAAAGAGCAATGTCTATTGGAATAAAAAGTAAAGTCTTTCTGCATCGGGTTCCATTTCCTCCAAACATCTTCTAATTTTTCTTGCTTAACTAATTCAAAAAAATTCTTTGGCAATTTTCCGCTGAATTCGTTGTCCTTTTGTGGTTTTCTGTCTAGACGATCTATTGTCCCATTAAAGTCTCCGGCCATAATAACTTGCTCATAAGTCAATTGTTGTAATTGGTCAGTTATATCCTTAAAAAATTTTTCCTTTGCTCCATTGGGTGCGTACACGTTGATCAACAATGTTTTTTTCTGCTGAATCATTAATTCCACACCCACGTATCTGCCATCTATGTCCTTAAAAATTTCTGTAGGTTGTAACTCCTTCTTCACATATGTCACAACTCCTTTTTTCTTGTTTGAGGCCGCAGAACAAAATTCAATTCCAAATAAAGCATTCTTTAAATATTTTATATCCTGTTTTCTAATATGTGTTTCTTGCAAGCATATCACGTTGCATTTCTGTTTCTGTATCCAATGATTGATTCTTTTCCTCTTGTTTGGTGAATTTAATCCATTAACATTCCATGACAACAATTTGTACTCCATTATGCGTTTTATTTTAAAGTTCTCCAAAGACGTCCGCATTGTCCGCCTTAAATTTATAAAAGTCCATCATCGATCTGATCTGAATCCTCCCACCTTGATACGTAAAGGATAAACCTTGTGGAATCTCCCATCTATATCTGATGCTCAAAGCTCTGAGTTTGTCCGCCAAGGATTTATACCTTTTCCTGTCTTGCAGTATTGTTCTTGGGAGTTCTCTCATCACCATAATTTTGTTTCCCTCTATTACAAAAGGGACGTTGAATTGCTTCTTGAATATCTCCTCTGTTATTGATCTTGTTACAAATTGTACAATTACATCCCTTGGTAAATTCTTCTTTTCTGCAATTCTGGAGTTCACTCTATAAATCAAATCAAAGTCTGAGTCCATTGACCCTTCCTCCTCGCCCAGAAAAGCCGTTATCACTTCCATCATTTTTTCTTTTAAGTTCTCATTCTCTGTTTCCTTAATGCCTCTGAATCTCAGATGAGTCTGCATCCTTCTGAACTCCATCATTGTCTCTGATCTTGTAATTTGTTGAGTCAAAGAATCTTGTTTCTCTTCTATTTTTTGTATCTTCTCCTCTGTCTCTGTAGTCTTGGTTGCATTTGCTTGAACATCCTTCTTAACTCCTTCCATTTCTTGCTTGATTGAAGTTATTTCTGTAGTAACCAATTCCTTCAATGCTGTTATGTTCTTCTCTTGGACTTCTTCTAGATGTTTCAGATGAATCTGAGTTTGCTTCTCCAGTTGGTCCCCCAATGTTTTTTCTATCTGCTCCCCCATGGCTTGTATTGCCTCTGTCATTCTCTTCTCCATTGCTTCCATGGAGGCTTCAACTTCCTGGATGTTTCACACGGACCTCTTTCTTTGTGACACCAGCCTGCTCTTCCCACGCTATTGTTCGTGAGTTTCGATTTTACAGTTGCGCACACGGCTCCATCTTCACCACAGGAATGTTAAACAATAAGCGTTTTTACAGTTTTTAAAGGCTTCAATCAACTTTTTTCTCTCCGGAATCGGATTTCTGGGATTTACTATTCATTTTCCGCTCAACCGCTTAATTCAAATTGACTCCAAACTCAGTTCAGGTAAGCGGCACGTTTTTGTTATCTAGCACGTTCAAAACGGGTTTCGCATTGTTTCTTTTAACTCACAGTTGTTGTCCTTCTTCAAAGAAGTCTGCTGACGAAGAATTTATGCCGGTAATCCGGCTCGATCGGCCACTATAGAGTTGCTTGGCACTTGCCTTCTTCGTGGGAGGAGGTCAAAGCCCAATTCAGCTTCTTCCGAAGCTGGATTACGCCAACCTCGCACTCCCTCTAGGGCGCTGCTGCCTGCTTGTCCCCCCCCCTCGCTGGGGAGTGATGCGTTGGGCTGTGTATTGCCCAAACTGTCGAAAGTGGCCGTCGCTCGCTTTGCACAATCGCGAAATGCTTCAGTCCTCCATCTTAGCCAGACCGGAAGCCCGGAGCCGTTGTAATTCTGAGTGATTGGCAACCCTAGTTCCCATGGATGAAATGGCTGTTTTGGAGGGTGGAGTCTATGACATTTTATACCCTTCTGAGGTCCCTCCCCTCCTCCAACCCACCCTTCCCCAGGCTCCACAAACCAAATCTCCAGAAATTTGCTAAGCTGGAGTTGGCAATCCTATCTCCTTCCCACCCAACAGCTAACCTGCCTTCATCTGCCCCTCTGTATTAAGCTTTCCCTCTCCCCCCACCAACAGCCTCTGATGAAGAAAACGATGTCCCAGTTGTGTGGTGCTAGCTCATTTGCATGGCCTTAAGCCTTAGCTTCTACACCCTACTTGTTGGCCCTACAGATTTTATTTTTTGGAAAGTAAGAGTCCGTGTCTTCTGAATGAAAGCAATGTATTAAAATAAAAGTTTATGGTTTGTAAAAATTTCTTTTCAATCAGCCAAAGGACTAAAAAAAACTGTAGGCTTCGTCCTTTGACTTTCAGTTTCTGAACTACAGATAGGGAACTTGGGAAAAACTTGTTCAGACAGAAACTGAATGTATGTTAAAAACAAAACAAATTGGGGAAATGAGCTGCAAAGGAAAATGAAGGTATCAAAATACTTCATTCCTAATAAATTCTGAATTAGCGTTTTATTAACTGTTGCTAGGATTGCCAGGTCTGCGTTGGAAAATACCTGGAGACTTTGGGGGTAGATTGGGGTTGCCAAGTCCATCTTCCACCCCCAGTGGGGGACTTTGGGGGCATTC
>NW_015160241.1:170552-204599 GCF_001447785.1 Gekko japonicus
GCCAATGTTTCCCCTTTAAGAGCAGGAGCCGGCGTTTCCCCTTTAAGAGCAGCTGTGTTTCCCTTTTAAATGCACAAAGCTGGCATTTCCCTGCAAGCCTGATCTCAAGCGGAGATCGGGCTTGGGAGGAAACACAGGCTTGGGAGGAAACACGGGTTCCACACACTTAAAGGGAGGGGTGGCTGTGGGTGTTGGGGGTGGGGCTTCCCCCGCTGGCCATCTGATTGGCGGCGGGTAGAACCCCCCCAAAACGGGGGTGCCCTGGCAAACGGGGGGGGGGGGTTGGCAACCGTAGGGTAGATCCAGGAGAGGGTGGGGTTTGAGGAGGGGAGGGGCCTCAGCATGGTACAATGCCATAGAGTCCACCCTTCAAAGCAGTCATTTTCTCCAGGGGAGCTGATCTCTGTCAGCTGGAGATCAGTTGTAAAAGCAGGAGATCCCCAGGCCCCACCTGGAGGCTGGCAACCCTAATTATTGCAAATAATGACCAGTATTTTGAAGAAAAAATAATGGCCTGGGAATGCCTGTTTCATGATTCATAGTTCTTTTCTGACAGGGCTTCTTGTTATAACATGGATGCAGTCAGTTCAACTCTAGAACAGTACTCTATATGGAATGAGAAATTGCATTTTAGAAACAAAAAGAGTGTGGCCTTGTGTGTTTGTTGGTGGGTGGTAAATGAGCTAATTCTTTTTGACAGTTTAGTATTGTTAAGTGAGAGTTTAATCTGAGGTGAGAGACACATAGCAAGTGTAGGCTTGGTGGTAGCCCCCTAAGGGGCGCTGTATGCATACAATGCAGACCATCCTCTTGGCCGCTGTGCCAGCATACCTCCAATGCTGCGATCACACACGCTAAATAATCCACTTGCAATCCCCTTTCAATGCACTTTACAACTGGATTTTGCTAGTTCACACAGTTGGAAAGTGCACTGAAAGTGGATTGAAAGTAGGGATCCCAAGTCCCCCCAGAGGTCCGTTCCCCAGCGCCGCTGGATCGGGCCCCGGGGGGAACTCCTCCCCGAAGAGCGTGTCACCTGGAAGTGACAGGAGGACTCTGGGCATACTGGGGGCGGGGCCACGGCCATACAAGGGAAAACTCTATGGAGGTAGAAAGGCGGTGGGGAGAAAAGAGAGACACTGAGAGAAATGGAAGGAGACCGGAGGAATCAAAGATGGTGGAAATAAGATGGCTGCTTCCACAAGTTCCAGGGGTCAGTGAAAGCAAGGGAGAAAGCAGTGGGGGGGGGAGAGGCCTCAGTGAGCCCACCCTGGAGCTAAGAATAGCATTGACAAAGCCTCAGCAGGCCCTGCCTAGAGCTGCTCCAGGCGAGCTGGTGAGGAAGGGGAGAAGAGTTCAGTTGGCCTGGCTGGAGCAGCTCCAGGAGAGCTTGCAAGGAAAGTGAAGGGGGAGGGAAGCCTTGGCAGGAGTGGGGGGGGGGCAGACAGAGAGAAAGAGAGAATGCTGGGGGGGGGAGAATGCTGGGGTGGGGGGCAGAAAGAGAGAGATGGGTAGAAGGACAGAAAGAAAGAGTGATGGGGCAGAATGAGAGAGAAAGATTTGGCTGGGGGCAGAGAGAGTGACAGGCATGGAGAGAGAGTAAGAAAAGAGGTTGCAGGGTGGAGAAAGCATGAGAGAGAAGTAGAGGCCGAGGGGCGGAAACACAGGCATGGGGATACCCCCTCCCCACAAGTTTCTTGCAGGTCCCCACTTGTAGACTCCAGACCGGAAGATCTGGACCGGGCATTACAAGCCGTGGCTGGTTGGCTTAGACTGAGCTGATTGAAATTAAATCCGACGAAGACAGAGGTCCTGTGCCTGAGCCGGGGCGATCTGAGAGGAGGGATCCCACTCCCGACCTTTGATGGGGCACTGCTGCTGCCAACACCAGAGGTTAGGAGTTTGGGAGTGCTCTTGGATGCCTCCCTAACAATGGAGGCCCTGGTAGCAGCCACTGCCAGGTCAGCCTTTTACCATCTTCATATGATCAGGCAGTTGGTTCCCTTCCTCGACCGCAACGACTTGGCAACAGTGATCCATGCAATGGTCACCTTCAGATTGGACTACTGTAATGCTCTCTACATGGGGCTGCCCTTGTCGCAGATCCAGAAGCTGCAGCTAGTGCAAAATGCTACAGCCAGGCTTCTGATGGGCCTCCGTCTGTGGGAGCACATCCAGCCTGTGCTGAAGGCATTGCACTGGCTGCTGATAGCGTACCGAACGTGCTTCAAGGTTCTGGTTCTTACCTTTAAAGCCCTTTATGGTCAGGGACTGACATACCTGAGGGACTGCCTTTTCCTATATGTCCCCCAGAGAGCACTGTGGTCAGGGTCCCAAAATCGATTGGCCCTCCCAGGTCCCAAAGATGCCAGACTGGCTATAACCAGGGCCAGGGCCTTTTCGGTGGTGGCTCGGTACTGGTGCAATGAGCTCCCAGAAGAGACCAGGTCTCTGTGGGACCTGTTACAGTTTCACAGGGCCTTCAAGATGGAGCTCTTCCACCGCCAACAACCACCAACAACAACAACTGGAAGAACTAGAGCCCTGATTAGATGTAGAACCTGGTCTCACCATCTACAGTCTGTGCTTGCTGCGTATGTATGGAAAGACCAATGAGCTGACCAACAAGATAGATCACCAGCTATGTTAATATGACTGTCACCATCATTTTAAGCAATATTGACTATAGATCCTGCTAGCACTTTATATTATAATATTATAATTTTGTATGGTTTTAGAAGGATTTATGATTGTATAACTGTTATTTATGTGTTTTATTTTCATGTAAGCTGCCCTGAGCCTGCTTCGGCAGAGAGGGGAAGGTATAAATTTGAATAAAATAAATAAATAAATACATAGATTCTTTAATGTGTATTTGGCTGGAAAAAATACCCCAAAACTACTGGTAAGGTATTTTGGGGGGTATTTTTTCAGCTCAGATACACCCAAATGCACATCCCTAATTTTTTAAAAAAATTTAGATTTCAGATTGTTCTGCAAACCTGGGGCTTTTCTTAGGTTTGTAGAAGATTTGTCTTATATTCATAGACCAGTTTTCTGATTTAAGTATCCACAAAGGGGTCATGATCAATGCTCCCTCTAAGCTGTGGAGTCTTGTGAGCAAAAATTCTACTTTGCGAGCTGCTGGCATTAAAGTTGTGAGCAAGCGATTTGGTTACTGCATAAATTAGTTTACTCTGGAACCATCCTTCCTGAGCTGAGACAAAAATCTGTGAGCGGGAGGCTAAAAAATTGTGAGCTAGCTCACACTAACTCAGCTGAGAGGGAACACTGGTCATGATGAGAATTATATATGTTGATTTATATATATTTATATAACTGCTAGGTTGGCAGGAGCTCATATATATAAAATTTACTTTTCTGCCCTCATAACTGCCACCAAAGCTGCTAACACATTAAAAAGCATACATAACAAAATCAAATATTAAAAACCATTAAAACTAACAAAAATCATAAAAACAAAACTAACACTAAAATACACATAAAGGTAAAGGTTCCCTTGCTCAAAAGCCAGTCGAATCCTACTCTAGGGTTGCGGTGCTCATCTCCGTTTCAAAGCCGAAGAGCCAGCGCTATCCGAAGACGTTTCTGTGGTCATGTGGCCGGCACGGATCGCTGTTACCTTCCCACTGAAGTGGTACCTATTTATCTACTTGCAATTTCTTGCTTTCGAACTGCTAGGTTGGCAGGAGCTGGAACTAGAGATGGGAGCTCACTCCGTCATGTGGCACACTCGGGTCTCGAAGTGCTGAATTACCGACCTTCCACAGCCTGCAGTTAAGCGTCTTAACCACTTGAGCCACCGCAGCTCCTAAAATACACATGGAAAACATAAAAACAACATTTAAAACATTGGTCAGGAAGGAGGGACCACAGAAGGAATCCCAAACAGTATAAAAAAAATAAATCTTCATTTGCTGTGGAAGATAACAACAAAAGAGGATACATGAGTCTCCCTGGGGAGAGAGTTACGCAGTTTTTGGTGTCACAGCTGAGAAGGCCCTCTCCCAAGTTACCACCTGTCTAATCTTAGAAAATGGGGGCAGTGGGGGAAATTTCCCTTTATTTGTCTGAAAATTGGCATAGAATCTCTTGATGAAGGCATACAGTCTCTAAGTATTCCATTTGTTTTAATCCCAATTTGTTGAGAAACAGAGCAAGTTACAGCTAGAAATATGCTTACCAGTGAAATCAAGAGTAGTAAATTAAGAATAAAATAAAGAAATAACAACCCTGTGCAAAACACTGAATAGTTATTTTTCCATAGCTCTGGTCAGTTTTTTGAGACCTGTGATCTGTCATCCATCGACATCACCTGCAAAACCCACCCACATTAGCAAAACTCTTATTTTTGTCAAGGTTAACTTTAACATAGTGTGTGTGTAAAGTACCATTAAATTGCAGCTGACTTAAGGATACTCCAGCAAAGAGCTTTCAAGGGAAGGGAGACACAGAGGTCATTTGACAGTGCCTTCCTCTGCAGAGTCTTCCTTAGAGGTCTCTCTTCCAAGTAGTGACCCTGCTTAGCTTCCAAGATCTGATGAGATCGGGCTGTACCATGCAATCTTCCCTCCCACTTTATTACCAGGGCAATTATACTGTGCATGACCACAAGATGGCAATAGCTTCATACAGGAAGCCAAGAACAGTGGTTTTTTTCAATTGCTTACCTCTGTGTAGTGACCCTGGATTCCTAAGTGGTCTCCCATCCAAGTACTGACCAGGGCTGACCATGCTTAGTTTTCAAGAACTGATGAGATCAGGCTTGCTTGGGCCACCCAGGTCACCTGGTTGGGCAGGACTAGCCCCTGTCTTGCCCTCCCTTTTACTGCCACTGCCACCACCTTGGGTAAAATCCAGCCCCCCCCCCTTATGGGTCATCAGAGGCCCACTCCACAGAACTGTAACACTGTACCATGCCGAGGAGCCAAGATGGGTGGGTAAAGACCTTTTACTAACCCAACCCAAATGACCCAAAACAGTGTGCAGGGTTTTAAGTTATGCAGAGCTCTTCATCAGGCTAGATACTAAATGTCTGCCCTATGCCTAATAATAAATCCTAACCTAGCAAGGTTTAATAAAGTGTATTTTTGATTTAAGGATAAACGGTGGCAGTGAAACAAGAGATAATTAATAAAGAAGCTTAGTATATAAAGTAAACCTGATAAGCTAACTGTGACTTGGGTGGTTAGGGTTAGGGTTGTTTGGAAGCGAGTGATGGAAATGAAAAAGTTTTTGTACTTTGATGACAGAGAGGTGAGATCTTCAGCACTCCGGCACTTTCTTTGTCTGGCTGGCTGGAAAAAGCTTCTGTCACAATAAACACTTTCCTGTCGCTCCGTATTCCACTCTGGATTGGTTTTTGTGCAGATTTATAGTCACTGACTGAAATCAACAAGTTTTCCCCCCTAACATAGGTGTTTTAGAAGACAACCTACCACAATGTCTTTCATTTTGGTAATCTGAAAGAGAAACTTGGCCCTCTGTCTTATTTCCCCCTTCTCCATTAGAGTCGCCAATAGGCCTGGAAAAAATGCCTCAATGGTATGTTATTTACCAGGAGATGTTCTTTACTGCCATGCCATGAAAGCCTCTCTTGCCCATTTCCACATACTAAGACTGTGTTTAAGGGACATGACATTCATTGTGAATGAAGATCCATTTGGTATCTCTTCCTCTTCCTCTTTTGGATTACATTTAAAGAAATGACTCCTCAAGTTATTGACTTTTTAAGTAACTAACATTTGTTCTATAACCAAACATTAATCTTTATACTAAGTGGCAAAGGATGTGATGGACAGAAAAGAAGCTGATTCTAAAAGCTTACCTGCTTAGCAGTGTAAAGACTATGTTTGTCAGTCCCCTGGTGGGGTGGAGGATATAGGGTTGCCAGCCTCCAGGTGCCACCTGGAGATGTCCCAGAATTATAACTGATCTCCAGACTACAGAGATCAGTTCCCCTTGAAAAATGACTGTCTTGGAGGGTGGGCTCTATGGCATTATACCTCATTAAGTTTCCTTCCCTCCTCAACCCTGATTTCCCCTGGCTCCACCCCCAAATCTTCAGGAGTTTCCCAACCTGGAGTTGGCAACCCTTAGGATTTCCCACCCTCAATTTCTGTTTCACACTGCTGCCCAGAGCAGTGGCATGAGAAGATTTTTTAAAACAGCCACCACTCCTCTCTAGGAATCACCAGGAACACAATGGTTTTGCTATAGAGATTCTGGTGATTCCTGGAGAGATGCAACATCACTTTTAGGTGTTCTCCAGAAGTTTAATCATACCATCACTGACAGCTGCCCCCATGTTCCTGTCTCCTTGGGAGACCTGTGAATTAGATTAGAGTGGAAGTCTGTGGAGAGAGAGAAGAAGGTGAATGCTCCCTGAGCTGCTGTTAGCCCTGTACAGGAAAAAGACAGGCACTGCATGAGGAGAAGGGGATCAGTTTTGAACAGCAAAATGGCAATGGGGGAAGGGTTATATCACTTTTTTCTCCACACCACAGCCCTAATTCAAACTGGAACCCTACCAAGCTGCCATCTTCCTTTTTTGAAAAATAATGGGAAGATGAACTCATGTATCTGTCAGCATCACATCTGGTTTGGCCTGATGTCTTACTTTGAGGGGGGAAGTTAGTATGGATAATGGTATTGTACTTTCCAGCCAGTGTCCAAAACATCTGACCAGGTCATGGTATTAAAGCCCAGGTATGAGACCGCCGTACCCTGCCAATTTGGCAAGCACAACACAAACTGCCTGCCCTTTGTACAGATGTTTCCTCTGTCAAAGAGCATAGGTTTCCTGCCCAAAGCCAAACAATCAGCTTACTGGACTTGCACTGTATAGTAAAAGAGATCTTTCTCTAATCCTCCTGTGGATCTCCTCTGTAACTCTCCCTGCGCATTTGGCACTCCCCATTACTGACAGCAAAGCCACTGCATGAGAGTGTCATGCCTTCCCCTCACACAAGCCATACACTTCCTGTTTCAATAGGCACCCATCCCTCCTGTTTCTAAACCACTTCTAAAAATAGCGTGCTTGCAAAGCAATTTTTTAAAAGAACCCTCCCAACCCTGTGCAATGAAGTTAGAGCAGGCTTAATTCCTTCTGCAATTTGCTTGGCTCCCATGTCTTTGCTCTCCTTGTTATTTATTTAATCAACTGGGCTCTTTAAATCAGTCAGGTGCCTGAGAAAGGACTCTCTATTTTACTAGCTTTCAATTAAATTAAACTTAAGCTGGAACTCTGTAAGGGCCAGAGTAACATTTGTAATGCATGTCTTTCATCGCATCCTTGTAAATAAGCTGCGAATAAGGTAGAGACTGGTTGCTTCTGATAGCAAAGCCCAGCTAGCAGAGGATCTTGTACTGTTGCTGGAAGGCGCTCCAAATTGTGTATGCGTGCAGCACAGAAGTGGGACTGGGCCCGTAGGGTTGCCAACCTCCAGGTGGGGTGTGTAGAACTCCAGGCCCCACTTAAAGGCTGGCAACCCTAGCTGGATGTGTTAAGAACAAAACATACAGTCTTGTCCTGTGTGCTGCTCACACTAGTTGGCATCATTTAGAAAGAGTTTTGCTCCTCCAATGGGCACATGCATATCCAGAGACTTGTACTTCTAGGCCACACATACCTAGCATGCCAATTTTATCCACCCAGGTGCCTGTGAGTGATCCAGTTATACACTATAACAAGTGATTGGAATGCTGCATGGCGAAACATTTAAAATATACCCAGTGTTACATTTAAACAAGGCCAAAATGGGAGCCCAGTTACAAAACAGGTATCTTCTGACTCTAGCTGAGGTTTAAGTTGAACTGGAATTCCTCCCAGGCCCAGGACAGTTTTCACATAGGAATGTCTCCTTCTTATATCCCTTATTCAGCCTTGTCTTCAGCATAGACAAACTCTAAATACTTTATGCTTTTCTAAGTTGCATGACATGAGAGCCAATGTTGTACAGCGGTTACAGTACTGGAGTAGGACCAGGAAGACCTGGTTTCAAATTTCAGGGGTATCTGTCACATTTAGCTGAGCCCTCTGTCCATGAGTTCAACTCAGTTAGCCTATGGCTGGTTGAACACCTGTACAAAGTAATCAAGAAATAGAAAGTCAAGTAGCCAGGAAACTGTGCCATCACCGCCCTAGTTAAAAAATTTTGCTGTTAATCTGATCCACCATAAATGGTAGGAAGTCTTGAACCACTGCTTTGCTAGTGGAAGGCACGCAGGAGTACCAAAAACCATTGAGATCATTTTGGTTTTCTTTCCTTGGTGGCCACAGGTTTCCCAGCTATATTGAAAAATGCTTTGGTCTAGTAAGACAAAAAGGGTTGTAGATGGTTGAACATCTTCTGTAAGATCTCATGTTGTTCTTTTCACCCATTGCTGACAATCTGTCTCATTAAGGGACAATCAATAAATTCACTCATCTGTATACTGTGTTCCTTCTGCTGTTTCCTTCATCTGCAGCAAAGAATTGTCACTCCCCAGTTCTCCTAAAAGAAAATGCATTTCCAGCTCACACAGCAGACTGCCAAGAGTGCTAATACAAACTTCAGTCAACAGAAAATCAGATTGGACACTGGGTCATGTGTTTCCTTCCTTCCTGTTATGCAACATCTCACTAACTGTTAAATTGGGGGGGGGGGGCTCCTGTCATTTGTAGCCTCGAAAGAACACAGTGACCTTCAAATACTTTCATGTAACATTCATGCTTATCTTTTTAAAACTCCTGCTTCCATACCTGAGTCCAGTCAGTATCTACACAAGTTATGATTTAATTACTACTGCTTTTTCATGTGTAATTTGCTTTGAACAAGCTATTCATATGGAGAAAAGTGTATGGCTTCTACTCTGTACCCAAAAGAAAGACAGATGATTCTGAACAGAAAACGAAGATGAACTCTGGAATTATTGTAGTTTTAGGGACTGGAGGCACAAATGTCCTAGTTCTGCAGCTCCTGGTTAACAGTTTCACAGACATCAATGGGACAAATTAAATTAAGTTACAGGGAGCAGTAAGACTAACATTTTCTGGACAAGAACCAGTTATCCTACAATCCAGTCTCTCTGGTATACGGAGTGCTACAAGGGGTGATCCTTTCACCAATGCTGTTTAACATCAACATGCACCCCCTTGCTCAGTTGGTGTGGGGGTTGGGGCTGGGTTGTCACCAGTACACTGATGACACCCAGCTCTATCTGTTGATGGATGGCCACCTGGACTTTGTCCCAGAATATCTGGTCAGGGCTTTAGAAGCTGGGTCTGGGTGGTTACAACAGAGCCAGCTAAAACTCAATCCATCGAAGACGAAGGTCCTGTGTCTGAACTGAGGTGGGGTAGGTTCGGGAATCAGGCTCCTGGTCCTCAACAGGGCGCTATTGGTGCTGGCGTTGAGGGTTAGGCGCCTAGGGGCGATTCTGGATTCCTTGCTTTTTATGGAGGTCCAGGTCACCACTGTTGCCAGGTCTGCCTTTTATCATCTTTGGCAGGACATGGCAACTGGTTCCTTATCTCTCCACCCAGGACCTGGCCACAGTGACCCGTGCAATGGTCACTTCATTACTGTAACTCGCTTTATGTGGGTTTATCCTTGAATCTGATCCAGAAACTCCAGCTGGTGCAAAATGTGATGGCTCGTCTGCTGACTGCAATGTCTATGTGGCCGCGCATTCAGCCAGTGCTCCGCGAATTGCACTGGCTACCAATTGAGTACCAGATCTGTTTCAAGGTGATGATATTAACCTTTAAAGCTCTGAACATCCTGGGACCGACATATCTAAGGGACCATCCCTCCCCTTTTACCCCCTGGAGAGCCTTGCACTCCGCTGTTCAACATCTACTGGTTATCCCTGGCCCATAGGATGTCTGCTTAGTCTCAGCCAAGGCCAGGGCTTTCTCTGTCCTGACCCTACCTGGTGGAACATGCTCCCACCTCAGACCAGGGCCCTGCAGGACCTATTACAGTTCTACAGGGCCTGTAAAATGGAGCTATTCCACCAGGCCTTTGGTTGAGGCGATGGACATCCAATTATGGCCTCCCTGCAGAAAGCCACCCTACTACATCTGCCCATGTGGAATGTCGGTATTATTAGTTTGTGGTCACTCCTGTTTACCATCTATCCAGCTGCTAGGGCTAGCATGTAAATATATGTTGCTATCTTCTAATTTTAATTGTTCTTAAACATTTATTGTAATAATTGATTTTTAATGTTTTATAACTTTGATATTACCTGCCCTGAGCCTACTTGAGGGAAGGGCGGGATAATAATTCAACAAATAAAATAAATGAATAAATATCTTCAGAAATATTCCTTGCGTCTGACAATGTGAACTCAGCTCCACAAAATAGATCTCATATAAACAATCTTAGTCAGATCTACTCAGAATCCTACTTAAGCCTACTTGATGAGTCTTACTCTCAAGAAAGCATCCTTAGGATTCCATTGTTAGTCTCCTAGGCGCTACAAGGTTTCTTGCTGTGTTGAAGTAACATAAAAAAGAGGAACCACTGTGCCTAAAGCAAATACTCTTCTTATAAAATAACCTATTCCTAATCTTACATCCAAAATTAAACAATTTAATAATATATAGCAACTAATGGCAAATGTATTATACAATGTTTGTTAATAAAGCTAAAGTTACCAAACAATTCATAAGCGTTCACTGTATATGGTAATGACTAGATAGCCTTCTATCTAGTGTGTGACTGTGTGGATCACAACAAACTATGGCAGGTCCTTAAAGAGATGGGAGTACCAGACCACCTCACATGTCTCTTGAGAAACCTGTATAAGGGTCAAGAAGCGACAGTTAGAACCGGATATGGAACAACTGATTGGTTTAGCATAGGAAAAGGAATACGACAAGGATGTATATTGTCACCTTGCTTCTTTAATATATATGCAGAGTACATCATGCGAATTGCTGGCCTGGATGAATCACAAGCGGGAATTAAGATTGCTGGGGAAAAGATCAACCACCTCAGATATGCAGACGATACCACTCTAATGGCAGAAAGTGAAGAGGACCTAAAGAGCTTCTTGCTCAGGGTAAAAGAGGAGAGCGCAAAAGTGGGCTTGAAGCTCAACATCAAAAAAACTAAGATCATGGCATCCGGCCCCATCACTCCTTGGCAAATAGAAGGGGAAGTCATGGAAGTAGTGACAGACTTCACGTTCCTGGGATCCCAGATCACCACAGACTGTGACAGCAGCCATGAAATTAAAAGACGCCTGCTCCTTGGGAGGAAAGCGATGGTGAACCTAAACAGCATGATAAAAAGTAGAGACATCACCCTGCCAACAAAAGTCCGCATGGTCAAAGCAATGGTATTCCCAGTAGTCATGTATGGCTGCGAGAGTTGGACTATAAGGAAGGCCGAGCGCCGAAGAATAGATTCTTTTGAACTATGGTGCTGGAGAAGACTCTTGAGAGTCCCTTGGACTGCAAGAAGATCAAATCAGTCAATCCTAAAAGAAATCAACCTTGACTGTTCCCTGGAAGGCCAGATAATGAAACTGAAGCTCAAATACTTTGGCCACCAAATGAGAAGGGAGCACTCACTGGAGAAGACCCTGATGCTGGGAAAGATTGAAGGTCAAAGAAGACGGGGACGGCAAAGGATGATATGGTTAGACAGTTTCATAGATGCAACGAACATGAAACTGAGCAAACATCAGAGGACGGCGGAAGACCGGAAGGCCTGGTATGATCTGGTCCAAGAGGTCACAAAGAGTCGGACTCGACTGTGCGACTGAACAACAACAGATAGCTTTCAACCACCCCTAATGAGTTTTAAGCAACAGAACAAAGTTAGAGTCCAGGGGCACCTTTAAGACCAACAAAGTTTTATTCAAGATGTGAGCTTTCATGTGCATGCACACTTCATCAGACAATGAAATAAAATTGTCTGATGAGGTGTGCATGCACATGAAAGCTGACACCTTTTGTGTCGGGGCAAATGGCGGCGCAACCGCGAGGCAGCTCTAGTGCGAAATTGCCCCTTGAATAAAACTTTGTTGGTCTTAAAGGTGCCATTGGACTCTGACTTTGTTCTATTGCTTCACACCAACACAGCTGAGCATGTTGATTGAGTTTTAAGCAAATTGATCCTCATCTAGTTGAAATTAATAAGACAATATTGTGCTCCAAGTTCAAACCACTTGCACAATGTTACTCTGATAAAGAACAGAAATGAGATACCAACCTAGGAATCTCATCAGGCTTCCAACTTACTGCAATACACAAGCTGCAAGACTTTAAACTTCACACAAGTCACAAGCTGAAGGCTACAAGCTAATTTTGGCTACTTTTCCAATAGGCTTTCAGCTTCCTGCAAGTTACAAGTTGCAAGGTTTTAGACTTTACGCATGTCATAAACTGAAGTTTACAAGCTAATTTTCGCTACGTTTCCTATTGGGACTTTGCAGCTGCTACATTTTGTCTATGGAGCAGTTTGTTGTTATGGGGCATGTCTTACCACACCTTATACAGTCAATGTTTATGAATGGTTTGGTAACTTTATTAACAAACATTGTATAATACATTTGCCATTGGTTGCTATATATTAAATTGTTGTTTAATTTTGGATAGAAATTTTGGAATAGGTTATTTATATGTAGAGTTTTTTATGTAGACACTGTGGTTCTTTTTTATGTACATTACACTGTTTCCTTGTACATTTTGTCTATCATGTTGTAGTAAGAGACAGACAACTCTGGAATGTGTTCATTGTGAAGTTTGCATGTTTTCAGTGATGCAAAATGGTATTTATTCTTTACATTATCATCATGCAAATTCTACCTTGCTTTTCAGTAAAAGTTACCATGGAAGCTTAGAAGGGAAAAAAAAAAGAGATCAAATTCCAAAAACACACCCATCAACCGACACCCATCAACCTGGCCCCACTGCTGGACCTCCTGATGGCACTGGTATTTCTGGCCACTGTGTGACACAGAGTGTTGGACTGGATGGGCCTTTGGCCTGATCCAACATTGGCGTCTCTTATGTTCTTATGTTCTTATGTTCTTATGTTCTAACAGATCGAAAGAGGGGCACCAGCAAGAACTTGTGGGGTAGGGGAAATCTCAATCCTTATCCTGAAGCTGGTCTTGCCTTGCTCCAATGTTTGCTTGGTTGATGGCTTTAACAGGGTTTGAGAAGCAAGGGTTTCCCTCACCCTCCTAGTAAAGGTTTCAGAAAGGCCCAGCCAGGAGAGTCAGTTAATTTCAATTTATTTTACTTCTTATGCAGGTCTGCACTGCAGCTACTATGAGCACAGAGAAGGCAGAACACAGTAAAAATCAGGAGCTCTGACTCTCCAGGTGGGACCTGGAGACCTCCTGAAATCACGACAGACCTCCCAACTACAGAGATCCGCCCTGGTCATGGGACAGAGACAGCACTGGTCACCCTCACGGATGACCTCTGGAGGCATCTGGATTGGGGCAGGACGGCAGTGCTGCTGTTGTTAGATCTGTGGGCGGTGTTCGACATGGTTGACCATCAGCTCCTCACCCACCACCTTTCCGACGTGGGGATTCGGGGGCTGGCCTTGCAATGGCTTGTCTCCTTTCTCCAAGGTCAGGGACAAAGGGAGCTTGTCTTCTTTTTCCAAGGTTGGGGACAAAGGGTGGCGCTTGGGGAGGAGATGTCCCGAAGGCACCCACTAGTTTGTGGAGTGCCCCAAGGGGCAGTGCTCTCCCCAGTGTTATTTAACATCTACATGCGCCCCCTTGCCCAGATTGCCCGGAGGTATGGGCTTGGGTGTCACCAATATGCGGATGACACCCAGCTCTATCTGTTGTTGGGCGGTCAGTCTGGCTCTACCCCGGAAGATCTGGACCGGGCATTGCAGGACATGGCAGGATGGCTTAGGCTGAGTCATCTGAAACTGAATCCAACGAAGACGGAGGTCCTTTGCCTGAATCGGAGTGGCTTGGGGTTAGGGGTCCCTCTTCCGGCCTTCAGTGGGGCGCCACTGGTGCCAGCACCGAGGGTCAGGAGTTTGGGTGTGCTCCTGGATGCTTCATTGACAATGGAGACCCAGGTAGCCGCCACTGCCAAGGCAGCCTTTTATCACCTTCAGCTGATTAGGAAGCTGGTCCCCTTCCTCGAGTGCAATGATCTGGCTTCAGTGATCCACGCTATGGTGACCTCGAGGCTAGACTGCTGTAATGATCTCTACATGGGGCTGCCCTTGGGGCAACTTTGGAAGCTGCAGCTGGTGCAAAATGCGCAGCCAGGCTGTTGATGGGTCTCCCCAGGTGGGAGCACATCCAGCCTGTGCTGAAGTCATTGCACTGGCTTCCAATAGCGTTCCGGATTTGCTTTAAGGTGCTGTTTTTGACCTTTAATGCCCTAAAGGTCAGGGGCCTGCCTACCTGAGGGACCACCTTTCCCCATACATTCCTCCAAGAGCACTGCGGTCTGGATCACAACACCACCTGGCCCCCCCTGGGCCTAGGGAGGCCAGGTTGATGGTAACCAGGACCAGGGCATTCTCCCTGGTGGCGCCAATGCTGTGGAACGAGATCCCTAATGAAATTAGAGCACTAAGGGACCTCCAGCTGTTCCGTAGAGCAGTGAAAACTGAGCTGTTTCACCAAACGTTCAAATAAGAACTGACTGCACCGGCTGGATCACACTAGCACTTTACCACAGGACGCTGCCGTACTTATTTAGTTTTACTGTATTTATTGTATTTTATATCTGTATTTGCTGGGTTTATATTGTATGTTGTTTTAAATTGTTGTAAGCCACCCTGAGCCGCTTCGGTGGAAGGGTGGGGTAAAAGCCCAAATAAATAAATAAATAAATAAATAAATAAATAAATAAATAAATAAATAATTGAGCCATTTCCCCTTAGGGTTGCCAACTCCAGACTTGGAAATTCCTGGAGATTTGTGGGTAGAGCCTTGGAATAGTGACGGTTGGGGAGGGAAGTGTCCTCAGCAGGTTATAAGGCAATAGAGGAGGGGTGTCAAACATACAGGCCACAGGTTGGATCCAGCCCCTGCAGGGCTTGTATCAGGCCCATGAGCAACTGGCTCCCTCCTGCTTCTTTCTTCAGGGCTGCTGCTGCATAGCAGCTTGCTTTTGCCCAGCTCCCTCTGCTGCTTCCTGCTTCCTTCCAAACCAAGCCTCCCTTCCCTCCATTGGCTGAGGGGTCCTCCTTTGGGAGGAAGGGAGGAGGAGGCAAAGAGTGAGAGAGAGCCCCACCCAGAAGAGAGAATCCCCTAGCTCTTTTAAGACCAGCAATGTTTTATTTCAGGTATAAGCTTTCTTACACTTCTTCTTCTTCAGAGGGAAGGAGGGTGGGTAGATGAATTCTTCTGACAAGCACAATGCTCTGCTGTTTTCTTTGAGACTTGGTCTCTCTCTCTCTCTCTCTCTCTCTCACACACACACACACACACACACACTCACACACACACAGGTGTATGTGTGTTAAAAGGAAGGAGTATGTTGGGATAAGGGGAAAGGGGAATTAAAAAGAAATTATTTTGGCTTATTCTAAACTTTTTTTTTAGATTAGATTTCTTTGTGCCTATCTGGGATTTTCTTTCAAAAAGACCCTGATTAGGAATTAGAACACTTGGGTTTGCCCCCACTGCTTAATCATCCAATTCTATTGGATTCCATTGTTTAATAATGGAAACAGATGGCTAAGTATTTAAAAAAATACATTTATGTTTTCATATTTTCCAGTTCAACACGTCCCCCTTTCTCCCTTCCCACCTCACTGGCTGCCTTTCTTCACTCCCCCTTTGCTTTCATCATTAGCACTTGAGTGGATTTTGCTCAGTCTGAAATCAGCACATTGGAGAGATCCCCTCCTCCAGTTTAAACAGACGATGAAAAAAAGAGAAATCTAACAGAAGAGCTTGCAAGCTTTATTAGTGGAAAAGAGCAAGACTCCAGTAGCTCCTAACAACATTTGTGGCAGGGCATGAGCTTTCATGAGTCACTGCTCACTTCTTCAGATACTGTGGGTCCTTATATCTTGGAGAGTGGAGTGATTTCAGATGCCAAATGACAATAGCAGGCATTGGTAATGAGACAGGAAACCTAGGTCTCAATTCGGGCCTGGAGGATGCATTGAGCTTCATTATCAGTTGCAATTCAGCAGTCTCTCTTATCTCCCTTTGAAATTCCTTTGTAAGAGAACTGCTATTCTTAGGTCAGCAACTGAATGTCCTGGAAGATTAAATGTTCCACCACTGGTTTTTGAATGTTGTGGTTTCTAATGTTACACTTACGTCCATTTATTCTTTGCATCCTCATGGATTGAATCCTTCTGGACTGAATTAAGATCTAAGTTTCCTGATATCTCTATGCCTACTACTACTCTGCATATCACTCCTAATCCAATCAAGCCTGCTGTTGTCATTCACCTGATATTGCCATTCAGCATCTGATATCACCTTTATAAAGTTTATATCTCCAGTATCTCATGTTACATTTTATGATACACATGCCCCAGCCCAACAAAGTGACATTTATGTTAGATTCGGCCCTCATAACAAATGGTTTCAACACCTCTGCCATAGAGTCCACCCTCCAAGGCAGCCATTTTCTCCAGGGGATCTGATCTTTGTCATGTGGAGAGGAGTTGTAATTTCAGGTGATCTCCAACCCCCACCTGGAAGTTGGCAACCCCAGTTCCCATGGAGGAAATGGATGCATTGGAGGGTGGAATCTATGGCATTATACCACCCTGAGGTCCCCATCAGAGCATGCATACACAAGTGTTGCTATTAACTTGGTTTGCAGTTTTGTGCCTACTAAGATTTTTCTGTGGACCTTTTTTGCACCACTACCCTTCATCATAGCTGACGCTATTAAATTTGGGATTTAAACAGTGTCAGAGCCCATTAAAAGAGTTCAAAAAACCAGATTTAGAAGCCATTAAGAATCTTAATACAATCAGTTCGCTTTAAAGGATACAACAAAACTAGCAAAATAAATAAAAGAACCTAAGCATTTTCAGTACTCGTTTGAACTTCAGCAAGAAATGGCCCAAATGCATACCCATATTTATTCAGAATATTTCTATGCTGCCTCTTTAGAGTCCTGCTCAATTAAAAATAACAGTATGTATTTAAAAAGCCATTTAAAAACAAACCATTAGACATAAGCAGCATAAAAATTGTCCATAAAACAGAAGTAGAACATTAGAAAGTGGGTAAGATAGAGCTCTAAAAAGCTTTTGGTTTGACACCTAGAAGAAAGTAAAGTAGGTGCCAGGCAAGACTTAAGGGGGAGGGTATTCCAACGGCAAGGTGCCACCACAGAAAATGCCCTGTCTTTAGTTGCCACCCACCTCACCTCTGAAGGTGGGGGCAGAGAGAGCAAGGCTTGAGAAGCAGATCTTAACCAGCCAGCTGAATAGGCTGGGACAGTCCTTCAGGAAAGTGTTCTTCCTAAGGATTGTGGTATTACCATTCAGAAGGCCCTCACAGTCACTTATGCTCATCACCTCTGCAGGTCTCTCCACTTGATCTGAGCTCATGAATAGATTCACACTAGATATTATGTATGGAATGGAAGGTATGTATCTTTGTATATAGAGCTTGAGTCTGATGTAAGGTATTGAAAACCAACCTATCAGAACCAGGGAAGTTCTGGAGGGAAGCAAACTGATTGGTCTTTATCTACAATATCTGATTGGATGTTATCTGACATGGGGGCATGGCTTGCCAAGCCCAGACTGTTTAAAAAGGAGCCTGTTGCTCTGTTGTTTTGTCTCATTCTGATTTCTTCTGACTTCGATGAATAAAGCTGTTATCACTGTTCACCTGCTGCCTTGAGTCTCGTATCCAACAATTGATTATGAGGATTGGATACTAGAGCGAGTAGGCAGCCCTGCTTGGGTGACAAATGCCAGAATGGCGGACGACTGAGAAGCCCCTGAGGAACCCAGGGCAGAAGAACGAGACCTGGCTGATCAAGCGGCTGCAGCACTTGTACCAGTGCCTGCACCCAGAACAGTGATGGCCGTCAACCTGCGGTTCGAAGCATTTGAACCAGACCTAGAGGACTGGGACTCCTACCTTGCCAGGTTCAAGTACCACCTCCAGGCTAACCATAGACATCGAAATCACCCCGGATTATCAGTCTAGGGTGTTCTAATGCCCAGCCTGATATGGCCTCCATTAGGGATGGCAGGCTATCGGCCAGTGCGTTAGGTGGTTGGTACACCAGCCAAATCACCAAACTCTCCCTGGCTTCCCATACCAGGCTGACACACACAATGCCCGTGATCTTCGGTGGTGGGAACGCCCTGAAGGAGAAAGCCTCCCGGATGAATAGAGCCACTTCTCCCTCCCTCCCCCTAGTCCATGATTGGTGCAGGACCGAGAACCCGGGGGGGCATTTGGGAGAGAGCCACTGTCTCCCCCTCCGGCACCCAGGTTTTGGTCATGCACACCAGGTCTGCATTCTGCTCTTGCAGGAAGTCCCTGGGGACCATGGTCTTATTATTTATAGACCTAGCGTTACACAACACCAGTGACAGAGGGGGGTTAATCATCCTAGCCCCCCTGCCAACATCCCTCAGGATGGAACGCAGGTTGGAAGAGGGCCAAGCTTTTCCATTTCTCCACCTCCTTCCCTTGCTACCCTGCCTGTACCCCCTTACTCAGATTGCCTGGAGGCATGGGCTGGGTTGTCACCAGTATGCGGATGACACCCAGCTCTATCTGTTGTTGGGCAGTCAGTCTGACTCCAAACCGGAAGAGCTGAACTGGGCGTTACAAGACATGGCTGGTTGGCTTAGACTGAGCCAAATGAAACTGAATCCGATGAAGATGGAGGTCCTGTGCCTGGGTTGGAGCGAACCAGGGTTAGGGATCCCACTCCTGACCTTCGATGGGACACCATTGGTGCCAGTGCTGGAGGTTAGGAGTTTGGGAGTGCTCCTGGTTGCCTCCTTAACTATGGAGGCCCAGGTAGCAGCCATTGCCAAATCGGCCTTTTACCATCCTCGGCTGATCAGGCAGTTGGTTCCCTTCTTTGAATGCGGCAACCTGGTGACAGTGATCCATGCGATGGTCACCTTGAGATTAGACTACTGTAATGCTCTCTACATGGGGCTGCCCTTGTCTCAAATCCGGAAGCTGCAGCTGGTGCAAAATGCCACGGCCAGGCTTCTGATGGGGCTCTCTAGATGGGAGCACATACAGCCGGTGCTGAAGGCGTTGCACTGGCTACCAATAGCATACCAGGTGCTGGTTCTTACCTTTAAAGCCCTACATGGTCAGGGATTTACATACCTGAGGGACCGCCTTTCCCCATATGTCCCCCAGAGAGCACTGAGGTCAGGGGCTCAGCACCGGCTGGCCCTCCCAGGTCTTAAGGAGGTTAGACTGTCAATGACCAGGATGAGGACTTTCTCGGTGGAGGCCCCAACCTGGTGGAATGAGCTCCCAGAAGAGATCAGGGCCCTGCGGGACCTTTTACAATTCCACAGGGCCTGTAAAATGGAGCTCTTCCACCAGGCTTTTGGGAGCCACTGCCACCACCAATGAAGAACATTGGATGGTGGAATGGGAGAGAGCCCTAGATTCTGGAAACTGCAACTAACAGCCTAAAGAACAGCAAGTTCTGCAAGAACAACCAAAACGAACACTGTGAGCTGACTGTGAACTGAGAACTGTGAATGATGGCTCCTACCGTTTATGGAGAACAATGATTACCAATGATTACTAGCACTTTATTATGGTTTTAGAATTGTTTTAATCATAATTTGTTTTTAATGTAATTATCTGTCTTATTTAAGCCACCCTGAGCCAGCTCTGGCTGGGCGGGCGGGGTAAAAATTCAAATAAATAAATAAATGTCTGGAAATTGCTCAAGAACTGCCACAAGCTGCATGAATGTTCATGGAAAGTTTGTGTCAGTTGACTTGCCATGAAATTGAGTTTGTGAACCATGAACTGGGCAAAGTTCATCACGAACTTTAGTTTGTGAGCCAGTTTGTGCCCATCCCTATTTGTGACCCATCGCCCTTTCCCTGCTCTCATACTGAAGTTACAATCCTCATGTACTACCTTGGGTTTAGAGTGTTTTCTTATTGAGTGGGAAAATTAATAGGTTTTACAAAATCTCCAAAAAGTGTTAGCTAGTTAGTTGGCCACATGTGCACTGATGGGGTGGTATCTGGGTGGTATCTGAATGTATATACTAGATAAGGGAGCTCTGGTATAAGAAGGCAAGTAATTTACAGATGCATGCTGAAGTAGCAAAACATGCTTTTTTTACTCTTGGAATCTGCCCAGTTTTATGAAACTTGAGGCTACACAGTTCAAGATTCAGTGCAGGTACAACAATCACATTATTAACTTATAGTTCTAATTGGCTGGATACACATCTTGGCTGTAAATTCAAGCTGTTTCAAAGAGATATTACCTAGTTATCCTTGCTAAAGGCTGACAGTTCAGAAAATCAAATGAGTTAGATCTTCAGTGGAGAGAAAAAAATCCAGGCCATTCAAAACAATCCTCAGCTGCAGTGCCACCCATTATTTACACCACATTTAAACATTTAAATACAATTGGCAAAAATGGAATCAGACCACAAACCATCTGACACTTATTCACATTGGGGAGGGGCCATAGTTCAGTGGTGGAAAATCTGTGGGGCATGTAAAAAGTCCCAGGTTCAATCTCCAGCTTCTCCAGTTAAAGGATTTGACAGTAGGTAATGAGAAAGACCTCAGCCCCTAGAGAGTTGCTGCCAATCTGAGTAGATAATACTGACATAGACAGACCAAGGGTCTGATTCATTATAAGGTGGCTTCATGTGTTCAGACAAGCAGTCTGAGTTAAATTAGTGACATTAATTGTGCAGTTTGTGGCTCGAGGTCTGCAGCTAAAGAGACAAGTATCTGTCAGTAATTTGGCTCTGCTAATGAGGGTTTCCAGGTCCACTGGACTAGCTGGCCGGGGGATGAGGGTGAACCTACTGGGAATGGAGAGGGAAGAAGCTGGAAATAAACGTGATGTGCCTACATCACCCAAAAGTGATGTAGGCGTGTTGGGGATGTCGGGGGCAATGCTATGGTTTGTGGGCAAAACTTCTATGGTAGAATTAGCTTCTATATAACATAGGCACGTTGCATTTACTTCCGGCTTCTTGCCTGTTTGGAGGGTAATGGAGGGGCGGAGAGGAGTGCCAGAAACTGGGGGGGCCCTGACTGCACTGGGGGGTCCGGCATCCCTACTCTGCTTTCTATAAATGCAACTGTAACAACAGTACATTAATTAAGCCAATAGTAACCTCTTTTAAGTAAAGTAATGAGAGAGGCTGCAGATGCCTTAATATCAGGGGGTGGGGAGAGAACTCATTAGATTGAGCTTTTCTTTCTTGGGTAGGTTTTCCTGCCACAGTATCAGGCTGCTCTGACAGGAAAGAAGATAAGATGTGTGTTGGCTGAGCGAATGTAATTTGTACCTCAGAGGCCTGCTCAGCATTAGAGACACGGCTTTGTTTTAGCCCTGTGCCAAGGCCGTGCAGCTGGTGTCAACATGGACAAAAAGGACAGCTGTTGATTTTGCTGAGATGTTTTCTCCATTGGCTTCCACCTACTGGCAGGAGATTTACATCAACCAGGCATCTATCCTTTTTGTCTCCAAAATACCTGGCACATGACAGCTTCAGATGTTAGAGAGTCACAGCATATGAAAATGGTGCACTGACACCTAGGATGTAGGAAGGCAAATCAAAGACAAAATTCTAAAAAAGAAAGGAACAATATTTGTATTCATAAATCATCCATACAGACTGTCTCCTGATAATGAGCAATTAAGGATGAATAACAATGAAATAAAAACCTGAAACTGTGAAAACGGTAGCTGTACTAGTTATTGGGTATCTATCCAAGCAGGGTAACATTGGGATTAATACCTGCATATCTTATTATGGCAAAAAAAATACTCACTTGGAAGATGACTGCTAGATTTTTTTTCTTTTGAAGATTATGAAAATACATTTTTACATGTGATGAACTAAATAATGAGCATTCTGCCCTAATGCAGAATTGTTGTAACTATATAATATTCAGTATCTAGCTTTACATTGTATCCTAATATATTCATAATTCACATCATTTTACATAAAGGAGATTTTTCCATTCAATCATTATTCTCAGTGCAGTGGTGATACTAGTAGATCAAATATCATTTTGATCACCAAAACCCCTTTCTTTGTTTTTACCCAGCCAGTCTGATTAGATGATTTATCTGTATGTAATAACTTAATTCTTTCCATGTGCAGCTGTCATGTTAAACTACAGGTAAAAACAGATGAAATACAAACAGGGCTGATAAGAAGAGATTTCAGATTGATCTAAACAAGACCGTTTCTTACTGCATGGCATGAACCATGTGGAACTACACTGTTTACTTGAGAAGGACTATAGCTTGGAGCTGAGTACCCGCTTTACATTGGAAGTTTCAATACCTGCATTTTCCAGTTTGTTGTTGTTCAGTCGCACAGTCGAGTCTGACTCTTCGCAACCCCATAGACCAGATCACGCCAGGCCTTCCGGTCTTCCGCCGTCCTCTGAAGTTGGCTCAACTTCATGTTCGTTGCATCTATGACACTGTCTAACCATCTCATCCTTTGCTGTCCCTGTCTTCTTTGACCTTCAATCTTTCCCAGCATCAGGGTCTTCTCTGCTGGATTCCCCCTTTCCTTCTTCGGGAGCTGCCTGCAGGGCTTTGGCATATTTTGGCTTTCCAGTTGGCTTTTTCGCTGGTGTGGCAGGGCACACCTTTGCAGGTTCACTTGGCCCCTGTTTCTCGGGCCCCGTCCCACCACAGTCGGCCGCGAAATGGCCCCGCTCCCCACACTTTAGGCAGAGCCCTTGCTGCATGCACTGCTCCCGGGACGATTCCGCCTGCCACATTGGTTTCCCCTTCGTCGCTTGGGGTGTAGGCCAACCTCCTGCTGTCACAATGTCCAAGCGTAGGGTGTGCAGGCAGGTTTCCGCACTCTCCGCCTCTTGCATCCAGGCTGGGAGGGATACTAGGTCAACAGCCCTCAGGACCGTCTCCCTTATTTCAGGATTCAGCCCCACTCTGTACAGTTCCGCCAACACAGGATCAGGCCAGGTTTGCACTTTGGCCGCGTGTAGCTTAACTTCAGAGGAGTATTCCCTCACCGATTGCCTACCTTGCTTCAGGGTCCGCAGGAGTGGGCCCGGAGTTCCAGTCTTCAAACTGGGCTCGCAACGCCCACATAAAAGTGTCCAGATTCATTAGTTCTGGACCCTGGGCATTGTGCAGCCCCACATACCAAGCTGCTGCAGGGCCCCGGAACCGAGCCACCACCACATCTACTCCGCTGCTATCATCTGGGAACAGGTGCCCCGACCTGTCCACAGACTTCATCACTCGAACCATGAAGTAGGAGAGTTCCTCTGGGTTCCCATCAAAGGTGGCTTCGATGAGGTCTTTTGGGTGAGGTATAGCCCATTCCCTCAGACTGCCCGGACGTGGCTCTGGAACTGGGACATCGGGTGGGCCCAGTTGCAGGGCGTCCTCAGGCCAAGGCAGCTGTGGCAGTAGAGGGGCAACAGGCCCTGCTGGGACCACCGGTTGGGCCTCCCTCTCCTCCCTGATGGCTTGGATTACCAGCTGCAGGATTGCCTGGATGACATTCTCCAAAGTCCGCTGCAGTTGCCTTCTCTCTCGATCCGCCACCTCCATCCTCTGGGGACCTTCCTCTGGGGACACACGGCCACTTCTTGCTTTCGTCCTCTCCATCACCCATGCCATAGGCAACGGCTCGAATGGGGCCCCAAAGGGGGGAAACCCTCCTGCCGTAGAAAATCCCTGGTCAAAACGGCTGTCTCTCGGTGGCCCCTGCGTGAGCATATAAGTCTCTGCTGTAGAGTCCGGGTGAAACTGGCTCCAGCTGGAGCTTCGCCGGTAACCATGGCCGGGCGGCTGCCTCGGCCCCGTTGGGGTCAGAAACACCAGGGTCGATGTCCCATGTCAGCTGCAGTTACCGGCGGTGTAGTAATCACTGGCACTGTTGCCTGGGTCGTGGGACTCCCCCCACCGGTCGTGGTACGGGTTGGGCTCCCCCCAGAGTCGTCCTTCTTAGGAATTGGTTTCTCCTCTTCGTTGCTCATCTCGGTTTCAGAGAGATGCGTGGAGATAGAGAATGGAGGATTCTTAACAGAATGTCAGAACCCACAGCCAACAACGAAGTACACGCATTCAAGAACGGTAATACTTTTATTGCAGAGCTAAGGATGCAGTAACATAGGCACTGTTAAGAATGGCGGTGGCCCCAGGGGCATAATAGGATATTCGTATGCACCCCCCCACACACACACAGCACTGGCCAATTAGGCACCCTCCCGAGCGCGGGATAAAGCTTGGAGACCATTAGGTGGCTAAAGCTGAGAACTAACACTCTCCCATGGCACCTAGGAAGAATCCAGACAATACAACTCCCTACTGCACATCTGTATAGATAAGCATTTCGGCGCAAAGCAGAAAAGCACAGAAAGGAATGCAGTAGAAATTAACTAGACACAGACCAAGCTCCCCAACCTTCATGACAGCATAGCTGACACATTCTTAACAGTGACTATGTTACTGCATCTATAGCTCTGCAATAAAGTATAACTTTTATAATAAGCGTGTACTTAGTTGTTGGCTGTAGGACCTGACACATACACCCAGACAATACAATTATGAGACCTAACTACATCAACTACACCATCTCAGGCTTATTCACATGCTCACCTTCTAACATTGTTGTTGTTGTTCAGTTGCACAGTCGAGTCCGACTCTTCGCGACCCCATGGACCAGCTCCCGCCAGGCACTCCTGTCTTCTGCCGTCCTCTGAAGTTGGCTCAATTTCATGTTCATTGCATCTATGACACTGTCTAACCATCTCATCCTTTGCCGTCCCCGTCTTCTTTGACCTTCAATCTTTCCCAGCATCAGGGTCTTCTCCAGTGAGTGCTCCCTTCTCATTTGCTGGCCAAAGTATTTGAGCTTCAGTTTCATTATCTGGCCTTCCAGGGAACAGTCAGGGTTGATTTCTTTGAGGATTGACTGATTTGTTCTTCTTGCAGTCCAAGGGACTCTCAAGAGTCTCCTCCAGCACCATAGTTCAAAAGAATCTATTCTTCGGCGCTCGGCCTTCCTTATAGTCCAACTCTCACAGCCATACATGACTACTGGGAATACCATTGCTTTGACCATGCGGACTTTTGTTGGCAGGGTGATGTCTCTACTTTTTATCATGCTGTTTAGGTTCGCCATCGCTTTCCTCCCAAGGAGCAGGCGTCTTTTAATTTCATGGCTGCTGTCACAGTCTGCGGTGATCTGGGATCCCAGGAACGTGAAGTCTGTCACTACTTCCACAGCTTCCCCTTCTATGTGCCAAGGAGTGATGGGGCCGGATGCCATGATCTTAGTTTTTTTGATGTTGAGCTTCAAGCCCACTTTTGCGCTCTCCTCTTTTACTCTGAGCAAGAGGCTCTTTAGATCCTCTTCACTTTCAGCCATTAGAGTGGTATCATCTGCATATCTGAGGTTGTTGATCTTTTCCCCAGCAATCTTAATTCCCGCTTGTGATTCATCCAGGCCAGCATTTCGCATGATGTACTCTGCATATATATTAAATAAGCAAGGTGACAGTATACATCCTTGTCGTACTCCTTTTCCTATGCTGAACCAATCAGTTGTTCCGTATCCGGTTCTAACTGTCGCTTCTTGGCCCTTATACAGGTTTCTCAAGAGACATGTGAGGTGGTCTGGTACTCCCATCTCTTTAAGGACCTGCCATAGTTTGTTGTGATCCACACAGTCAAAGGCTTTAGCATAGTCAATGAAGCAGAAGTAGATATTTTTCTGGTACTCTCTTGCTTTCTCCATAATCCAGCGAATGTTGGCAATATGATCTCTCGTTCCTCTACCTCTTCGAAACCCAGCTTGTACTTCTGGTAGTTCTCTATCCACGTACTGTTGAAGCCTAGCTTGTAGGATTTGGGTAGTGAAGGGCGGGGTATAAATCTAATCTCTTCTTCTTCTTCTACATCCTCTTTATTTTAGTATATTTCTTATTTGGAATAGTAGATTGGAATAGTGATTGTAATGCAATGCAATGAATATTGGAATGTATTTCTCTGATCTGGTGGCAGACGAGAAATAACACTGCACAACTATTCATCCCACCTCAAAGAAAAGGATGCTGTAAGTTACCTTCATGCTTGAGAGGAGATGCTTGAGAGGGGATGAATGGAGCGTAACAATAGGATCTCAGTTTTTTATATGGTAACCATATATGGTGACTGTTAAGATATCTTCATTATGTTGTATGCTAATTTGCTGTCCACCCTCTGCCTATATGTATGAACTGTTAACTTCCATTTCAATGTATCTGAGGAAGCACGCGTGCACACAAAAGCTCATGCCTTGAATAACACTTTGTTGGTCTTAAAGGTGCCTCTGGAGTAAAATTTTGTTCTCAGTAGATGTGTAATGAAAGATTCTACATTGCAGGACTCCAGTCAAAGCTACATATCAAGATAAGATAGAGTGACACCATGAAACTTAAATCATACCTTTCCCTTTTTATCAAACACAACAGTTCACAGACTTGGCAAATGTTGTCTCTCCCTGAAAAGATTTGACATTGTAAACAAAAGCAGAACCTTCTGCATTGCTCTCTGGGGATTCTGCAGGCTGCCTGGCTTGGGAGAGATTAATAGCACGACAACTTGACAGTTTTCAAAAAACATAGCCCCAACCTTTTGTTTCAGTGATATACAGCAGGCCTGTAGTGTGGGCAGAAAGGGAATGAGATGAATTAATGTTTTATATGAGTGATTTTGGGCAGGGAGCCTCCAAGAGATGGGCTGCCAGGTCTAGCAACTGCCTCCACTGCAATGTGAGCTTAGCTCCTTGTAAGTACAGGGTGCTCATACATTAATTGCTGCTTCCATATAGGGATATGGTATTCTTTCAAAGGGAAGACCTATCACACTCCTAATGGTTGGCTGTTTGAATTCTTTTTTACAGAACGGATTAGCCTCCTTCTCTCTATGACAGCTGAAAAGAACTCAGCCGCATGCATTGTCTAGGCTTCCTGCAAATCGGTGTTCTAAGTAGAAGCAATTCATTAAAGACGTAATCTGCAGAAAGGTTCATTAAAGTGGAGTCTGAAATTCCTTTGATGAGTCTATGGGCAGCAAAAGGGAGAGGACACGAGATGGCAAATAATGTAGGTGACAGGCATGTTGACTAACCAGCAGAATATATTAATGTCACTGTATCATAGGATGAGCACTTTTAGGTTTTCGTGCATGGTGTTTCCACTAACTTTTGCATGGTTGCAATGGGCTTTTTGGAAGCAGAATCACCATTTCCCTGCTGATGTCAAGTACTTTGAAATTGCAGTTGTGGAAAGGAGACTTTTCATTCCATTCCAGGAGGCAGAATCTCTGTGCAAATAATGACGACACTGCTTTGTAACCAAGAGTAACCTTGATTTTTGCCTCCTCCGCACTTTCTTTTGTTGTAAAATTGTGTTATAAAAGTGTGTGGCAGTTGTGTTTGACCCACACAGAAATTTTCTCACACTTTTCAGGCCACACAAAAATGATCTTTCCAGGAGTGAACTATTTTACCCACATTTATGTTCATTAATTGTTTGTTTTGATGGGGAATAATCTAGTTACTGTTTGTTACTCCCTCCACCTTTGTTTTCAGACTCCTACAAGACATGTTTTCTGCATACAAACTGCTTAGTGCAAGAGTGTAAAAGACAGAGTTCTACCATAAGGAATGTGAAAAGGGGCATATATGAAATAATAATAAGTTGGATTTAAACAAACCTACTAGCAAGACTTCCTAAAAATAAAGAGTTTGTTATAATTACTGACCAACCAATTAATTTGCTCACTGTTGATACGATTGGCTAGCAAGTAGTGATAACAAGGAGGGGTAAGACTATGACTCAGATTGGGATGAAATTAATGCAGAAATACCACCAGTCACACCATGCTGAACTGTACTGTACATGAAAAAAATATTGTACATGATCCTGTACCAAACTGTATTGGGCTTCTGGAAAGTAATCAAACAGCTTAAGGAAAATTGGCTCCTTGCTTACAACTCAAAAACACGAACCCAGCCAGTGGGTGTTTGAGAATCCCTACAGTCCCTAAATGATGAAACAGCAACACAGCACATCTGGTGTGTGTATTATTACCATTCAAGCATTCTCCAAGTGCACACATATAAGAAATACTGAAAATAAGTATTTCTTTTAAAATATAGAAATCACGTTGGACAGAGAATGGGGGAAGACTGGATGGGAGGTGGCATCCTAGAGCATCACCCTGATGCAATGATGTCCCTTCCAGGTTCACACCAGAAGTGACATTGTGGCATAAGACCTATACCCATTTCCCCCTAGTTTCCCCCTTCCCACTGCCTTATGGAGTGAGGGTGGAAGACAAAGGATCTTTCCTGCAGGAGCGCACAGGAGCAGAGCTCCGGCAGTAAAGAGCCCAGGGGGCAGGCACATGCAACAAGCCCTACCCCCTGCTCCTTCTCTCCCACTTTCTTTCCCTCTTTCTTTCCCTCTTTCTTTCCCTCTTTCTTTCTCCTCCTTCTTTCCTTCTCTCCTTCTTTCCCTGTTTCCCTCCTTATTTCCGTCTCTCCCTCTTTCTTTCCCTCTCTTCCTCCTTCTCTTTCTCTCTCTCTCTGCACAGATCTGTGTGAGGGCAGATCTGTGTGCCCCCCCCTCCCATAGCTAGCAATCGAAAACAGTCCAGTGGCACCTTTAAGAGCAAATTTTATTCCGGTACAAGCTCTCCCTCCTCTGCGAGGAAAGATCTGCATGTCCACCCCCCCCCCATAGCTAGCAATCCAAAACAGTCCAGTGGAGCCTGGGCAGTGGCTGTTGCCTTCTGACACACTGCTGGTGATGTCAGGGGGAATGGCATATGCAAATAAGTTATGCAAATGAGTTATGCTAATGAGCTTCTGCACCTCTTTTTCTACGAAATGACCCCTGGTTACATTACCTCCTTTCAGTGGTCAGCCTGGTTTCAGCCTGCTGTTGCCCTGAATTTTTTGGATGCTGTTTTGCAGTGGACTTAAATTGCCTCAACTTGAACACTGAGAAAAGCTGGAGTGGCAGGCAAATGCAGAAAGGAACAAAGGCTTCTCGGCTTGCCTAAAAGGCTTGTGCAGTGCAGGGACAGTGGTGTTAGAAACATTATGAAAATGTATCTTCAATTCACTCTGGATTATCTTGCGAATCTAATAAATAAGGCCAGCATCTGGGGAGGGCTCACTGCTGACCTGACTTGTGATGGCACAGCCACGGGGGCCACTCCTACCTGCCTTCTTGTACAATGGTGGCCATGGGGCCCACCTAGGACGACTGTGGCTCCTCCAGTCTCACCTGGGTGAATGACAAAGATGGCAGCTAGAAGGAGGAACATCAGCATGTTACCATGTGTGTTTGCAATTGCATTTTGTCTGTACTGTGCTTATGCTATGTTGGTCAAATGTCTGTGTATCTGTGCATTTGGGATTCAGGGATCACTGCTGTGTGTATTTGATGCTGTGCATTTGAATGGCTGGCCTTGCACCTCATGCTGCCTATGGATGGGCATGGCTTGAGTTGCCTGCCACAAGACACATGCCTCCCTGGAATCTCCCAGAGTGCCTCTGGACAAAGGAGACCAGCGCCATTATGCACAATGAGAGACTTGGAGAAACAACAGGCTTTTCCACCATTCCTGAACTGTGGGAAAGCACGCAATTCTCCCTGGTATCTGGTTTTGGAATCACAAAGACAACTTCCTTGATTGCCTGTGGACCTGGCTCATCTTCTGCAAGTCAAAGGTTGCCAATGGAAACGACAGTTTCACACATGGCCACATGGCCCCTTTTGAAGTTAGGGTAGCATCTGCATATTGCCCCCTTCCCCCTCATTAGGACGTCACCACTCTTTGCCCTATAGCCTTAACAAAGAGGACGGACCCTAAGGGTTTTATGGCCGTAAAGCCAAACCCAAAACATAGCTTTTAAAAGGAGGAACACAGCCATTGTTTCTCTGGTACCCCTCCCCTCCCCTACCTTGCAACTTAAGTGCTGCAGGTGAGTCTTACTGCGTTCCTGGGAGTCGCGACCCAGGAACCCACACGTGGCTTGGCCGGTCCAGCTCGTGTGCTTTTAGAATTCACCCGCTGATCCTTAAGCTGCCCCTTTCCGCTACGAGGAGATTTCTCCCCAGCTTGGACCTCAGATAAGTATAAGCGATATCCCATGGTGTGTTATCCCCCTTGTCTGTGCGTTTATTATTTTCCTTGCTGATTGCTTTCTATGAACTATTGTAACTAAGGATCTTGAGAGAATCTGTGTATGCATCTGTTTTTGTATGCTTGAAGAACTGCTTAGTAAAAGGCAACATTTATTCATAAACCTAGCGTGTTGTCTCAAATTCCTGGGAATTAGGAGCATTCCGTTGGGCCAATCTGACCTCTGTATACATTGGCAAGAACTCACGCCACGCCCACTGTCGTAGATAATTCAGAATTGGGCTCCCGGAACCGTCCTTAGAGGAGGTTCGGTAACAAGCAGCTGCCCTTGGCCTTTCTCTCTGGTCAGCTGCTACTACTCCTAGCAACCATTACTAGCTTTTGGGGTCATTAAATGACATGTGAAAGGACTACAAATACAGATGTCCATAATACCTTTTATAACACAAACTTAAACAGAGGCCAGTTGTATGTCTTTCTTTAAAAAAAACAAAAACATGTTTATAATCACTGATTTACTCATGTATTTGTTTGCTATTTATTTATATTATTGACTACTGAACAACATGCAGCAACATCAGGTCAGTAGTGGAGATGGGGGAAAGTAGGACTCCTACTGGGCTGTGTGAGAGCATGCACACACGGAATACTTCCAAAGGTACTGTGCTGTACCATCTGAATTTATGAAAAGTACCTAATATACAGCCTTGGGAGGGTTATGAACAACTGAACTGCTCAACGAAAATTCAGCTCCCTGCTTACAAGTGCCTGTTCAAGCACTACTAGTTTAGGTAAGCTGTTATATCCTGGCCTTAAGTGTTGGAAATGTATGTGCTTACAAGGTCTGACAATCCAGTCATTATAGGGTTAACTTGTTTACCTAGTATCGCTATTGTTTAGACAGACCTGGAAGAGAAACCTGTCACAGAGCCAATGGGGCATTAGCCCAGGAAAAGTAACTTACATTGTGATACAGATTGGCTGTTTGTTTCAGGTGACTTTCTAGGGGTCGAGAAGAAGGACAGATTCTCCATTATCTGTCTGTAGTGTATAACTATGATTTGAAGTGTAAGCAGCTTAGGAGTTTGTTATTTTGTAGGTTTCCTGTATACCTTTTACCCTTAGAAATAAGGGTTTTTAAATGTAAAGAAATCTCTTCTTTCCAATAGAGCAAGATCCATTGATACTCTGAGTAATTTAAATACTTTTGACTATTTTACAACATTAAGTCCCTCTCCACTGTCTCTAAGATCAGGACAATAACACAGGGTTACCTTACAAGGTATGTATGAAGATTGTTTGGATACTGTCTGAGAAGTACTTGGGAAAGATGCTATAGACATAACTATTATTTTTATCCCTAGATTGATCCACTTATTTGTCAGTTTTGAATTGTAAATTGCCTTGAATGCAATGGCAGTAAAGGCATATATATGTATCAAAGAAATAAATTGCCCACTTTCATTTGAATTCTCTTGTACAAATAGGGAAAGGTAACACCAAGCCACATTTCATCAGTCAGACAGTATGGCTCCCAAGAAAACCCAAATGGCTTTGCACAGTATTGACATATATCTTTGCAGGTAGCTAACAACCCCTTCAATTCCCTAGGCCACATTCCCACACACAAACCCTTTCCCACTAGTACAGGCTGATATTTTGCATTGCAGCCTGTCACACAAAGATGTATTGGTTGTTGTCAGGCCTAAGAAAAGAAGTGGAAAGCACAATGCTTCTTCAGGTGTATGTTGTGGGCTCCTGTGCTGCAGCAGATGGAGAACAGGTGTCTCTGAAGTTCTCCATCACTGAAATTTCAACACTCCTGCAAACACATATCTGCAAAGTTTAAATTAATGTACAACTTTTTCACGTTGGTCAGATGTTACTCTTGTTCATTTACATGTATATGGGTATTCAAGATGAGTATTCTTCTGTTGAATTAAACTTGCCATTTTTTGTGATTTAAGATTTTCACACTGAAAGCACACACAGATGCTTTTTTCACCACAAAACACCACAACACAAAACACAAATATTTTCAAATTAAATAGCGGCCACCTAATAACCATGGACCTGCAAGAACTTGACAGTTATTTTCTTAGCAGCTAGATGACACAAAAGATAATTATGAACTTTTTATAGTAATAATCACATTCTGAACATTATTTCATGGTTCCTCAGTAAATTGCCCCCCCAAAACTTCCAACAACCCATTGCTTGAATTTTCTTATAGTTAAGATTGGATGCACATTTCTTAATCTCTAGTGCAACAATGGAGGCTGTTTCAGGTGTTCATAATGACCATCCCTATTATTAAAGGATTAAGGGGTCAGACCAAGGAGAAGCAGGGTGCAGAGAAGCTGGTTTACATATACATACTCATTGCTTGATAGGTGGGAGTGATGCTACAGATTCTAGCCCAGCAGGGATTGGATGGCAAAAGGAGTCCGTTGGCATCAGTCAGACCTTATAAAGCTGCAGACTCTGGTCTAGTTGCTCAGTTTATGCTCTGCTTATTCCTCTCCCTGCAGAATGAGCTGCAGACCTGAAGGCCATATGCCTTGAGATCTCCCTCACCCTTCCATGGCTTCAGCTTTTTTGCATCTTCCTTTCCATTGGCTAGATGTTTCTTTGTTGGCTGCATTCATAGCAGCTTCAGCCTTCAGAACATACCCTTTAATGTGAATAGGGTTGCTAGCCTCCAGGTGGGGTCTGGGGATCTCCTGCTTTTACAGGTGATCTCCAGCTAATAGAGAAAATGGCTGAGGCCCCTCCCCTCCCCTCCCCAAACCCCACCCTCTCCTGGCTCCATCTCCAAAGTCTCCAGGTATTTTCCAAACCAGACCTGGCAACTCTAAATGTGATGGTTGGACATGTCATTGGTTCAAAAAAGATGCATCTACTTGAATATTACCTTCATCATGCCTAAAGAAAAGGCCCTTTTCATTTCTAAGAGGGCCTCTTTCCCCTTCTGACTGCGGGGAATATTAACTAAGCTACCTGTTACTAATGAGCTACATTCAGTTTTCTGGAGACTGTGAACTTATGCTGTGACAGTCTCCTGTCATTTGACTGAAGTCTTTAATCAACAGTGCTTCTATTTGACTAGGGCTGAAAGCTTGAATCAGAACATTAATCAATTAACACTTTTGTTGATTAGTGGGGCAAATTTTAATTGATGGGTTATAAGCTATTTTTGGTCTGTCATATTACAATATGAAAAAATATGGAACTTGGCCTTTCCATTTAACAATGGTAGCTTTAGTTTATTAATTTAAATGTCTTACACTTCCATCAATGAACTCCCAAAGAAGGTTTATAATGCAGTTTTGGTAATATGGCTATATAAGTAATTGATTAATTTGTTAAGGGATGTAACCAGCTACATATGTAGAGTTTATCAACAGACTAAAGAATATGTAGCTGATCACATCCCTTAACAATCATATTATCCTTCTAACCATTCAAATTATCAGTTAAATGGCTGAAATAAATAACCTCATGAGCAAATCACTGGTAGTAAATCAAAAGTAAGGCATCCTCTGGAACTGCTAGGTGGGTCTTCCCAAATAGTCTCCTTCTTAGGCCAAGTTCATACGTGCAGGAGAATGAGACAGCAGAGACTTTGAGGGATAATATGAGACAGCAAAGACTTCAGGGATAAAATAACATCTGGGAGTTATGGAGGATCACATGCTGGATTGGTCTCCTATGATA
>NW_015160241.1:204653-218116 GCF_001447785.1 Gekko japonicus
GATGCTAGTCTATTACACCAGGATGGGTAAAAAGTTTTACAGGTAGCTTATCTCTGTATCATTTGGTTTTGAGCATGCACATCTTACTGAATTTGCATCTTCTCTTTAAATAAAGCCCTGTTATAAAGAAAAATGCAAAACAGCTAAAGTGAAATGGCCAGAGGTAGTAGAAACCAGCTGAAATTAAATTAAGATGCAGTTTGACAGCAGTTCCTGCTAACCTAGCAGTTCGAAAGCAAAAAATTGCAAGTAGATAAATAGGTACTGCTTCAGTGGGAAGGTAACAGCATTCCATGCGCCTTGGCATTTAGTCATGCCAGTCAAATGACCACGGAAACGTCTTCGGACAACGCTGGCTCTTTGGCTTGGAAATGGAGATGAGCACTGCAACCCTAGAGTCGGATTCGACTGGCTTTCGAGTAAGGTAACTTTTACCTTTTACCTTTTGACAAGCTGGAAATGTTGCAAACATGATTATTGTGTCCCAATAGTAATTAAAGCTCACTAGCTCTTAAAACTGCTAAGTACCTTGTAACAGAGAAATCCAATACATCGTAAAAGAAACTAAATAACTGATATCTAGATATACATTAAGAATCAGGGCTTTTTTCTCTTTTTTGAAAAAGAGGTGCCAGAACTCTCAAGAGGGAAATGAAGTTTTCAATCTGTATACTGAAACTCATGAACTTTTAAACGTTTTTTAAAAGAATTTTGTCAAAGAGGTTCCAGAACTCCATTCTGCTGCATTCCCCCAGAAAAAAAAAACATCCTTTTAAGAACTATAACATCATTTGAAAATTCTGTGGGGAATACAGTGCTGCACATTCAGTTTTAGTTCAGGGGAAAGTGGGGCGAAGAGATATATACCCAACTGAAGCCCCACCATTTCTCCCAAAGAGAACTATTATAACAAAATGGGATTTTCATAAAAGTAGCTGTTGTGATTCTCCTTAAGTCCTTTGGGCATTATATTGATTACAAGGGCACACTATTTTCATGCAGAATTATTTACAGGGGTGTTTATGTCTGAATCATCACTTAAGAGAACTCTGATTCAGGTGGGGTAGTCATGTTGGTCTGTTCCACTGTATCTGAGGAAGTGCTGCTTGCACATGAAAGCTTATACCGTGAATAAAACTTTGTTGGACTTAAAGGTGCCACTGGACTCGGACTCTGTTCTTAAAGGAACTCTGTTGTTTCCCATGTTGGCTTTGTCAATATCCAACATTTCTTTGCCTTCCCTGGACCTGTCACTTCCATTCCTGCAAGTCTCATGAATTTTTGCACATAACCAGAACCTTAGTAAGCATTTCTGTAGTATTGCAGAATAGGATTACTGGTAGGGTATCTGTGTGAAAGGCCCACAAAAAGTGTGGGTGCATAAACCTAAAATTTATGGTAGTAGAAAACACAATATATGAAACCCTAAAACATCTGCCCTTCATACATGGCACAAAAGTTAAGGCCCACTTACAATTTCATCCTTTTAAAGCACATGTGAATCTGGAAGTTCCTTAACTCTTTTCTTCAATTAAAGAATTTTTTTGTCCTAGGAGGGGAAAAATAGACATATCCTAAATGATATTCTTTGGTTGATTTCTCCGCTTTAGCCCTTTCCCTGCCAAACAGGAGTGATGACTCATCCCTGACATCCTACCTTGTTCTGTAAGGAGGTTCAGCATCTCACCTGACTCTTGCAGCTGCATCTTGTGTCTCTTAAGTCCCAAAGCTAGCTCTGATATGCTGCAGTAATGGCAAGCAATATTGCATTCTGTGTTCAAAGCAATCAACGGAACCAGTTGAGATCCCAGTTGTTCTTTGCTCTGACTACTGCTATCACTAAGGAAAAGCCAATGAGCTCCCCACCCCAACCTGAATTTTATATCCACACAAGCACTTCTGCCACAACAATAAACAAATGGTTATTTTGGAAGAAGCAAGGAGAAGCTTAGAATGCCCCCCACCCTTTCAAACTCATTTTGAATGCTCCTGTCAAAATGCTTTGTTCCCGGGAGTAATTCTACTGCTTGCTGCTCCAGCCGATATAGTTACAAAACCCTTCAAGTGACAATAGTTTTCAGTGTTTGTCTCCTACTTAATGCTGCAAGAAAACTACTTCTCAATTTCTTTCTGAAAGTCTTTTCACTTGCCTGTTATCATGCTCATGACAGCAAACTGTCCTAGGGGACTCTGACAGATGCCAGTCACAAGCAAGGACTCCTTGAATATTATGCCAGACTTTAAAAAAACCTAGTCCCTTCCATTATTGGATGGTGGGAATGATACCCAAACTGGCCTAATTAATTAATTTGTTGATTGGGGGATTTAGTTTTTTGCGAGAGTTGGGTAACTTGGGACATTTTCATCATTGTATACCAAGGTCCTTCCTGCAGAGAACTCTCAAATGAACTCGGCTGATGTTTAACTAACAGTTTTATTAAAAACTACTAGAAGGCAGAACACATATACACAATACATACTAGAAACACACTTGCAAGGTTGGCTAAGAAGAACAGAGTAAGATGGGGAAAACAGATTTTGTGGAAGAGGTGACATCTACCCCTCCCCCTACCTTTTACTGGCAGAAACGTGTGGTTGCCTAGCAACAGCAACTGAGGTCATTAGTTTCTTAAAACTACAGGTGCTCCTTTTATCATTTTGGGTTTTTTAACCCCCCTCCCCATGTATTTTGTTTATATTTCAGATTTTTCTGCAAACCTGGGCTACTTTTGGGGTTTGTAGAAAGATCTGTCTTGTCCATTCACAGCTCCAGTCTCCAGATATAAGTATCCTCAGATTTGGCCAGGATGAGAATCTCTCTATATTATAAAGCTGATTTGGGGTGGCATCTCTCCTATGGGGTGGCAGTATTCGATTCACGCCAAAATCAGTTGGCCGCCTGAACTGCCACTCACAAACGGGTCCCTGGCCACTGGCTGGGTTGGCTACATCCCGCCCACAGAGGCAGCAGGCACTGGAACTCAAGTAACAAGACAACTTCACCTCAGGCACACAGGACAGATGCTCTGGTGACTCTGGCACTGATGCTGAGGAGTGGCAAGAGCTGCGGCGAGGGAAGGGATGAGCCTGGTTGGCCTGGCCCACCAGGCGCTTGAGGGTGAGGGAGAAGGAATGAGGATGGTCACTCTGCCGCTGGGGGTCGGGACAGCCGCGCTGAGAGAAGGGACAAAGCGGGGCGGCCTTGCCCGTCAGGGCCTCCAACAGCGGGAGGGGGGGCAATGACCCCCATGAGTCTGGTGCTGCCGAGGCTGCTGAGGCTGCAGGGAGCCACACCAGTGGGAAGGGTGAGGTCGGGTGCCCTGGCCCACCGGTGCCTTGAATGGGGGGGGGGGAGAACAATGAGGCCGATGAGCCTCACACAGCTGATGCTGCTGAGGGCAGGGAGAGCTGCATCAACAGAATGGCTCAGGGCAGCTGTCCTAGCCCACCAGGGCCTCAAGCAGGTGGGCCCAAGGATGGCCACGAATGAGGTAGGATGCCCTGGCCCGCCAATGCCTTGATCGCGTGGGGGGGCAGGCCAGGTCACCTGGCCCGCCGGGGCATTGAGCAGGGGGGAGGATGCCTGGCACCCTGGCCCACTGCTGCCTTGAGCGGGTCCAGGAAACGAACCACTGCTTCCGGCTTGGCCTGCCAGGGCCTCGGCCAGCGGTGGGGTGGGGTGGGGTGCGGTGCGGCAAGAGACGAGGGGACCGCAGCCTCTCTATGGCTCGTTGCCCTCCTTACCACAATGGGCCTTCTCCCTAGTTAGAGATATTGATAAACACAACAAATGCACTTAAAATAAACCCTCTTTTTTGCAATTTAATTTCAATATACAGTGTCCAAAATCAGGCCTTTAAAGTTGGCTGATAATTTTGCCCCCTCCTTGCTGAAATCTGTATGCCTTCCGTTTTTGAAATCTGGGGGATAGAGATATCATAGAAAACATCTAGCATCTTATCTCTATCTATTAGATAAAGGGAACAGGCTGAATGTTTTTCCATTATAGGGTTATTAGGTTGTCTTTAATCAGGGAAGACTCTAGAGTTAGCAAACTCTAGGTAGGGCATGGTGATCTCCTGGAATTACAACTGATCTTCAGACTACAGAGAACACTTTCCTTGAAGGAAATGGCTGCTGGAAAAGAGTGGACTCCAGGGCATCCTATCCCCATTGAACTCATGCCCCTCCCCAAGCTCCACCCCCCCAGACACTGTGCCCAAATCTCCAGGAAATGTCCAAAGATGGAGTTGGTAACCCTACCCTTGATAGACCTACCAGCTATCCAGGTTGTCTGGTAGAGAGGTCATTCCCAACAGCTACTGCCCTTCCTGAGAATGGCAGGTATGTTATGCGTGCAAAACGTGTTTTGCATACTGAGCCATAGCCCTTCTCTTAAAGAAGTATATGTCCTTAACTTACCCATGTATTGGGGAAGTAGTTGACTCTGTTTATTTAAATGTAATGTTTTACCCATCACTTTTGCCACTTAATGCGCCATTGATTTTCCTACAGTTAGTCTATACCAGAGGTGTCAAACTCATCTGTTACAAGGGCCGGGTCTGACATAATTGTCTCTTTGCCGGGCCAGGCCATGTATGCCATAAAATGTAATGCCAGGTACTGGAGATAGAAACTGTATAAAGGACAGCAGCTGGTAAGCTCCAAGTTCGTGTATCCTCACTGCAAGGCCCCATGGGCTGAGAGGCAGGTGCAGAGGAAAACCAACAGAGGCAGACTGGAGAGGCAGTAGTGCAGCACTGGGCAGATACTCCCACAATGTTTGACTGCTGCAGATGAGGTTGTTCTGTCGTGCTGAAGCCGCAGTGGAGTGGCTCTGCCCACGCCCCCCCAGCACATTCTCCCTTGCATCAGTTGCTCATGGGCTGCATTAGAGCCCTGGATGGGCTGGATCTGGCCCCTGGGCCTTATGTTTGAGACCTCTGGTCTATACTATACAGGCCCAAATGACCCCAAACATAGTAAAAATTTACACTTAGCATCCTAATGGCTCCCTCCCCCCAATGATGGAAATGTTAGCCTTTCTGGAGTGATTCCTCTATACCTCCAGGAGGTTTTGAATGGGAAAAAATGTACTTGGGGGGAGGGTCTATGTTTTTAAACCTTGAAGACTGCTTTAATGGCAGAAAGTGAAGAGGACCTAAAGAGACTCTTGCTGAGGGTCAAAGAGGAGTGTGCAAAAGTTGGCTTGAAACTCAACATTAAAAAAACTAAGATCATGGCATCTGGCCCCCTCACTCCTTGGCAAATAGAAGGGGAAGTCATGGAAGCAGTGACAGACTTCATGTTCCTGGGATTCAAGATCACTGCAGACGGTGACCGCAGCCATGAAATTACAAGACGCCTACTCCATGGGAGGAAAGCGATGGCAAACCTAGACAGCATAATAAAAAGTAGAGACATCATCCTGCCAACAAAATCTGTATGGTCAAAGCAATGGTATTCCCAGTAGTAATGTATGGCTGTGAGAGTTGGACCATAAAGAAGACTGCGTGCCGAAGAATAGACGCTTTCGAATTGTAATGCTAGAGAAGACTCTTGAGAGACTCTTGGACTGCAAGGAGATCAAATCAGTCAATCCTAAAGGAAATCAACCCTGTCTGTTCCCTGGAAGACCAGATACTGAAGCTGAAGCTCAAATACTTTGGCCACCTAAGAGAAGGGAGCAGTCATTGGAGAAGACCCTGATGCTGGGAAAGATTGAAGGTCAAAGAAGAAGGGGATGGCAAAGGATGAGATGGTTACGCACTGTTATCAATACAATGAACATGAAATTAAGCAAACTCCGGAGGATGGTGGAAGACAGGCCTGGCGTGATGTGGTCCATGGGGATGTGAAGAGTTGGATTTGACTGTGCAACTGAACAACAAATCACTGCATTATAAACAACCATTGCTAGTTAAAAAATATTATTATTGTGTTAAATAACATGATTATCAAATACATCTCATTTTTCAAAAATTGTGACTTAATTGTGCTATTGTGTTATACCAATTCCGGAACACTAAAGTCTTTTTTTCAATGATAGGAAGGTTAACATTCTTTTTTATCCTAATGAAGAATATTTTGTAGATTCAGCCAAAGATAAATGAATGAAATCAATAGGCAAAAAACTCTATAGTGGTGAAGACAGGACTGATATAAATCTGTTGAGGTGTATATAAGTCAGCTGTGTCTGTCTGCGCAAACAATGGAAATACGTAATTCATTCTTTAACTAGGTCAGAGGAGAGAGGGGACTTGACCTTGTATTCTATTGGAAGAAGGAGGTTTATATGAAAATATTTTCCCCATTAATGGGAAATCGAAAGCATCTAAGTTTTAGCATTTGTACCTGAACAATATTGCAGCAGAACTAAGAACTGAAGTATTTTGGGGTCCTAGACCAACTTCCAAGCCACCTTACTATACCCACCATACTATAAAGTGGCACAGCATTCTTGCAATGATTTTTAAATGCCTATAATATCTCTGATTAGGAATCACCAGGTAGCAATGATCAGTCACTTCAGAAATTACTGACTGAAGTGTAGAATATAAGTGTTTTGAATGCAGAAATAGATGTAGTAAAGCATGATGGGAAATAAATTGCAGTACCTCAGTTGATTCAATTTGGATGCTAATGGAAGAGAGGATGGAAACAACTGGTCAAACAGCAATCATGCACTTTATCATGAACTCCTTGTGTTACAGGAGCGAAAGAAAGCTTTCCTTCTTGTTTCTTTACTGTACAGAAAGTTCAGAGAAGGGTGAAAGATTGAAAATAACCGGTTTCCAGCAAAGTTCTACTAGCCTGCTCTTTGCATGTCAGAGACAACTAGCTCTCCAGGCACCCCTCAGTTATCAACATGAAAGATGGGGATGGTGCTAGAGAACGGGAGTAGAGCCAGATGTTTAGCGTGAGGGTTGAGTCTGACTTGGCAGAATCTAACAGGCTTATAAGCATGTTGGTCTACTTTTGTCAGACCTCTTTAGCACAACCACATGGCAGTAGGACTATCCATACTTCAAAATAATGTGGACATTGCATAGTCGGTTCAAAATTAAAAGTTTCTGCTGAAATCTCAGTGAGGGGAAACCAACAGTGGCAGTGCTTGTTGGAATGGTGTCACCTCCAAGTGCAGACTGGTCATTTAATTTACAGGGAAATTTCCCAGAGGGCCAGTGGTGGCCAGAAGCAAGCAGAGCCAAGCCCCAGCCAGCACCTTAGCAGCCTCATGGTTTAGCCCTTCATCAGCAATGGTAGTTTGTATCAGTTCACCAATTGTGATTTCCTGCACTGCTGTCATTTTTCAGGAGGAAGCAATGGGTGAGTTAATGCCCATTTTTGTGCCACTGAGCTGACTGGCCCCTGCAATGCTGGCTTGTAGCACCACAGGGGTCTCTCAGCTTGACTTGCTCCAGGGCCACTTTCACTTCTCAATCTACTCCTGATCACCTTTACAAGTCCATAGCCAAGCTCCATGTCCCTGGTACAAACTTGTTAATGCAGCCTCACCTTTCCCTGGCATTATCTGATATGTGTAATCTCATCAGTCATTAAAGAAAATAATAGATTGTATGGGTGTTAGCCCACACTGGGTCCTTTGGGACCACTTTAAAATGTATCTCTTTTTCCTCCCATGCTTGAGCCCCGGCTGTATCTCAGCTCCAGTTTTGTTGCTCTCTGCAGGCAACCCTTATAAAATCAATTGGTCATATTTGTAATACAGACAATCATGGTATCTGTAGGTAGCACATGGTGCCATGGTGAGCTGTCAGAAGGACACGCCTCATTACCAAAGGTCATATATGGGACCATAACCCTAATCCCTAGGAATTCCCAGAGGGAGTTCAGTAATTTCAGACTACTTCCCTTCAGGAAGGTGAGCAGGATGAGGCATCCTGTCTGCCTAGAATCCTGGCAGATATTAATATATATTTGGGGGTGGGAACACCTTTGACAAAGGAAGCTTTGTATCTTATTTTAGCTGGATTTCATATGTTTTGGATCCTGCCTTTCCACACTGGGAAGCTTTGCTCAGTTCTTTTTGATTCAGTGGCAACTGTTGTTCTTTGTAATATGTTCACTGCTCTGAGCTTGTCTAACACATGAACATTAATTCATTTGAACTAAGAGCACTCCTGCTGTTGGCATTAATCCCTTGGTTTTGTAAGGCATGCTTACACTACAGGCCTGATGGAGGCCTTGCACATCCAGTCAGCACATATATTATCTATGTAATCCTTACAACAGTGGAATGAAAATCCAGCATTATTATTCCTGTTTGGCAGATGTTGGGCTGAGAGAATAGGAACATGAAGATGGTCTATGGCTCAGTTGGTACAGCATCTGCTTGGCATGCAAAGGTCCCAGTTCCAGTGCCTGGCATCTCCAGTTAAAGGGTGGTGATGTGAAAGACCTCTACCTGAGGCTGAGACCCTGGACAGCTGCTGCCAATCTCAGTAGATAATACTGATCTTGATAGACCAATGGTCTGATTCAGTATAAGGCAGCTTTATTTGTTAACAAGGTATGGCCAGATACATGAATTCTGCAATGAAATGCTAGGGAAGGACACTTACCACTCCCACATATATATGCCATCTTCTCCACCACTAAGAACATACATAAGAACATAAGAGACACCAATGTTGGATAAGGCCAAAGGCCCATCTAGTTCAACACTGTCACACAGTGGCCAAAAATACCAGGTGCCATCAGGAGGTCCACCAGTGGGGCCAGGACACTAGAAGCCCTCCCACTGTTGGCCCCCCCAAGCACAAAGAAGACAGAGCATCACTTGCCCCAGAGCCTCTATCTATACCTTGTGGCTAATAGCCACTGATGGACCTCTGCTCCATATGCCTATCTAATTCCCACATATATATGCCATCTTCTCCACCAGTCCCACATATATATGCCATCTTCTCCACCAGACTGAGTTTGGGAGAAACTTTTTCCTGGCTGGAGAAGAAAATGGATTTACATAGCAGCTACCCCTTGTGTCAGTCACCAATCATCTTCTAAAAGTGCTTTTACAAGTGTAAAAAAAGAATGGGAGGCACCCTTAAAATGCTCCAAAAACTTAAGAAGGTATATATGCACAGGTACTCAAGAAATAAATAAAGAACCAAAAGAAAAAGCCCACCAGAAGCAGGTCACAAGGGCAGCTTTCAACTTAAAGGTTGCAAGTCCAGCAGTACTGGAGCAAAAATGGTAAACTAGAGATTTCACTGCAAGAAACACTTGCTCATGTTTAGGTCAAGGTGGCTAAAATTGGATTTTAATCAAGGACTTTCCATCTCACAGTCCTATGTCAGTTCCTCTGAATGTTGTTGGTCTCTTCTAGCTCATTCCAAGGCATTGATATTTGTGGAACTAGGGTTGCCGGCTCTGGGTTGGGAAATTTGTGGAGATTTGGTGGTAGAACCTGTGGACATTGAGGTGGGGATTGAGAAAGGAGGAACCTCCATGGGCTATAATGCCACAGAGTCCATGCTCCTCCAAAGCTGCCATTTTCTCCAGGGGGACTGAACTCTGTAGCCTGGACATCAGTTGTAATTCCAGAAGATCTGTAGGCCCGTAGGCCCCTCCTAGAGGTTGGCAATCCTAGGTGGAACCAGCCTCTGCTTAGCAAGGGTTCCATTCTGGGCCTACAAAAACAAGGTGCCTACTGACTTGTTCCTTACCCTTCTTGTTTACCATGGAAGTGCATGAAGATATCAGTATATATGTACTGTTGCTGAACTTTCATGTGGTAGCATAGCTGCCCCTGAAATGAAGCCACCCCTGTTGCAAGAGTATATCTGGTATAATGGTCCCGGTCACACTGGAGGATTTGATCCGCAAGAGGGATGGATCGGGGGCACATCAAGCAGGCGCGATCACACCACAACATCTGGGAAGCAGCGCACACCTGTCCCCGATCCGTCTCTTCGGCCCACAAATGTGCATCAAAAAGGTACTAGCAAAACAGCAGTACCTACAGGATGATGCGGGCCAACGGAAGGCGTGTCTGGTCGGGGAAGCACTGGTAGGCCATTACAGCTGGCGCCGTTCCCCATCCCATGCATGTGCACAACCGCGCTACTGCCGGTTTGCTGCACACCGTGTGATCGGCTGCCGGGGCACGGAGCACGGAGCCATGGGGGCACGTCGGATTGTGCTCCCGTGGTTCTTTTTGCTCCGGCTCTGATTTGCCGCCCTTCAGCGGCGGATCACCCTGCTCATGTGACTGGGACCACTAAACTAGGAAAGGCCCATTACCAAATTAGATTCTGGGCCCAGTATCAAATTAAATTCAGGCAATGGTCTTTCTGCCTTCCCTTCCTGACTCTTTTAATTTAAAGTGATATTGAAATTGAGCCAGACAGTGGAATTTGTCAAGAAGTCCTTAATGGGTAATTAATGGAGTACAGGATTAATGGAGTATAAGGACAAGGTTAGGAAAGGCACAAATAGGTATAGGAAAAAGCCTGCATGGTTAACTAACAAAGTAATGGAAGCTGTAAAAGGTATGAATGGTTCCTTTAAGCGGTGGAAAGCTAGTCTCAGTGAGGTTGATAAAAGAGAACACAGGCTGTGGCAAATAAAATGCAAGTCTGTGATCAGGCAGGCAAAAAGGGAATATGAGAAGCAAGTAGCAAAAAATATAAAGACCAACAATAAAACTTTCTTCAAATACATTAGAAGTAGGAAACCAGCCAAGGAGGCAGTGGGGCCCTTGGATGACCAAGGGGTAAAAGGAGTACTGAAGGATGATAGGGAAATGGCTGAGAAGCTAAATGCCTTTTTTGCCTCTGTCTTCACTGTGGAAGATGAGAAGTGCTTGCCTACTCCAGAACTACTTATTTCAGGAGGGGTGTTGAGAGACCTGAGTCAGATTGAGGTGACAAGAGAGGAGGTCCTATGACTGATAGACAACTTAAAAACAGATAAATCACCAGGCCCAGATGGCATACATCCGAGAGTTCTGAAAGAACTCAAATATATTATATCGGAAGACACACCTTCCGATATAATACATAACCGGGAATCACTGTATCCCACTGATTTTCCTCATCCCACCAAGTTTCTGAAATACCCCCAATGTCTATTTTTCCCTCCAACACCAAGCACTCCAACTCCCCAATTTTACCTTGGACACTTCTAGCATTTGTATAAAAGGTAAAGGTTCCCTTGCTCGAAAGCCAGTTGAGTCCGACTCTAGGGTTGCGGTGCTCATCTCCGTTTCAAAGCCGAAGAGCCAGCGCTGTCCGAAGACGTTTCCGTGGTCATGTGGCCGGCATGACTAAACCCCAAGGCACACGGAACGCTGTTACCTTCCCACCGAAGTGGTACCTATTTATCTACTTGCAATTTCTTGCTTTCGAACTGCTAGGTTGGCAGGAGCTGGAACTAGAGATGGGAGCTCACTCCATCATGCGGCACCCAAGTTTCGAACTACAGCTATAATATCCCATACAGGTTAAGCCTGCAACCTTCCTCTTGCTATCTCGAGACCTTGTCAGGCAGTCCATGTCACTAGCCATGGTCTCCCTGTAGAAAAGCAACAGCTACCCCCTCATCTCTTTGAGATGAGCCAACCCGAACCAGAGACTTTTCATCTCCTGTCGGCTTTCCCCCAATATTCCGTTTAAAAACTGCTCTGCCACCTTTTTGATTTTAAGCTCCAGCAGCCTGGTTCCTTCTCGGGACAAGTGGAGACCGTCTCGCCTGTACAGCTCCCTCTTGTTCCAAAAAGCATCCCAGTGCCTAACAAACTTGAACCCTTTTCCCCTACACCATCGTCTCATCCACGCATAGTCTGCAGTGGCACACCATATCGGCAACCCTCGTACCAATGGTGGCCCCACTCACAGCATTCCATGGCCACACAAATGAATTTGCACAGGCACAGAATTTTGGTACAACTTTAAGACATCACCTTGTTCTGTTTGAAAAGAAAGTTTCTATCCCTTAACACTATAAAGAAAGATACAGTAGAAAGTGTATTGACAACATCCAGTGAATTATGGGAAGGGATTCATGAGCAGGATTCTAGTGGTCCAAGGGTGAAGCTTCAGTGCCACACATACCTTTTTGTCCCTTTCCACAATTCACAGAATAAATGATACCAACAAGAAAATACATGCAAACTTGCTTCATTTCCATAATGTATGCAGGTACTGAATTTTTCTTGGCACATTGTTTGAGCTGATTTTTGTTTTTAAAGCACCGAGTATACTCGACTCTGACTATGGCCCTATAATTGCTAAGACAGCCTTAAGGGAGACTTCCTTGGCAAAGTCAGACAATCCTCCCTTTCTTCCTGTTATTAATCTCTCTTCTTAAAAAGGGTCCCAGAAGCTGGGCTGGGCATGCTCAGTCACATAGGGTTGCCATTAGTCTCCGCAGCACTGCCGCCCCCCCGCCCCCCGTGGGATCTGATGTCCTCCTTGTTACCATTCCTGTGATCTCAGGAGCACCAGGGGAATCTGCAAAAAGAATGTGTTTGAGCTCCATCTGGAGAAAAGTTCTGGTCTCTGTTATAATCCACTTGCCTCTGTGACTGGCTAGTTCAGAACAAAATACACACTGGAAAGTGGAGGGAAATTAATAGTGTTTATTGCTTGCCAAGTTATAATGATACAGTTTAAATTGATGTGGGGAAACAACTGTGAGGCTGATGTCTCTTCAGAGCCCAGTAAAAAGGATACAGCATGATCGAGTATTATGCAGGAGCTGTTGATACCACTGCTGGGAAGGTTTTACTCAAAAAGAAATATTAAGAATGTGTGATCTGAAGCGCAGAGAGTTCAGGCATTCTTCTTTTACTTGCATTTGCAGACTTGAAGACCCTACCAGGGAAACAATAGGTGAAAATATGTGTATTTCTTTTTGCAAAGAGGAATCAGGCAATCCATTTTACAGTTTTTGCTGCTCTATTCTGTGTATGATAAACCTATGTTAGCCTGAGAGAAACTGGTCCAGAGACATCCAGTAAGCTTGAGCAGGGATTTTGACCCAGATCTCCAAAGTTCCAGTCAGGCACTCTAACCTATATCTTGCTGGCTCTCAGTCCATGTAAGATTGCAACCCTGCAACTCAAACTTAATTGACCTATTCAGAAGTCCTATTGCAATCTGTGGGACTTGCTTCCAAGTAAAACACAAATCACACATGCATTGCAAAGCACAGGAAGACTGAAGTGCAATTGCAAATCATCCTTCCTGCATGCCCATAAACTGATTCAGAAATCCAGGTCACAAACATTTTAAAGCGAGATACAAAAGATACTTTCGTGAGGAAAGACCACTTTGGATTGTACCAGCAGAAGTACTGACGCCGTACTCAAGACAGCAAGGTATAGATTGGTTGCCGTACAGAGACTTAATCAAAAAGGAGGGAACAGAATGGGTAATGAAAAAGCAGAATGAACTTCAATATAGATACGTTTGGTTGAAATATATGCAGATTAA
>NW_015160241.1:218215-230741 GCF_001447785.1 Gekko japonicus
CCAAAGAAAATAGCAAATATGAACCAGAACATGTCTAGTAAATGTTGGAAATGTAAGAAACACGAAGGCTCATTTTACCACATGTGGTGGACATGTGATAAGGCTGTGGACTTTTGGACAAAAGTTCACGGCGAAATGCAAAAAATATTGAAATTTTCCTTCAAAAGAGCACCTGAGATTCTGCTTTTAGGACTTAAAATGGAAGAACTAAATGTGAAGAAAAAGACTCTATTCTGGTATTTAATAACAACGGCAAGAATGGTTTATGCACAATGCTGGAAACAAGAGAAAATACCAGAAATAGAAGATTGGATACAAAAGGTTCTGTTCATGGCAGAAATGGATAAAATAACAAAAAAATTAAACAACAAGGAAGACCAGGAATTTTTTGAGGAATGGGTTGACTTCAAGATTTATCTAGAAAAAAACTGGGATGTAAAACGAAATTTACTTTGTTTAGATCAATATTAAGAATAAGATTGTTATCATAGAATATACAAGACTTTTGGAACACGGGAAACGCATTGCGGGAAGCCACTGGAGAGGAGGGAGGGGGAAGGGAAACTGATTATAAGAAAACTGTATTGAATTTGTGAAATGTATTAAGAAAATAAAAGTTTCTTGACCCCCCCCCCAAAAAAAACCATTTTAAAGCGCCTTTCCATTTTTCACTGGTAAGGAACCTGCTATTTTTCATATATTAACACAAACAGTAGGATAAAGACAGACAAACGCGTTAAGTGGAATTTGTGATTAGATTACAATCACTAAGTGTGATTCTGTGCTTGTTCACTTCAAAATTAGTAGCTCTGCTTTTTAAAAAAATGGGTTTTATTCCTCATTATGAGTTTAAGACTGCAGCCTTGAAGAGTAAGACCAGATCTTCACAGTGTAAGTTGGGGGCTCAGGATTCAATCAGTCAATTTCTTAGTGCACTGAGGAGCCAAGACACGGGTGGCTGAAATGAGAACATAAAAATAAGAACATAAAAATTGTCTTGCTGGATCAGACCGGGATACGGTTGCCAATAATAAATTCTATAAACTAATTTTATACTTTCATTTGTCTACTCTGAATTTCTACTACTGATCCATTTCATAGCATGACCACTATTTTTAATATTATGGGAGATGGAAAAAATTTCTTCCTAATCACTCTTTCCTTAAAATTTCTAATTTTATAAACTTTCAGCGTGTCCCTGCTTAGTCATATTTATTTTTAAACAAACACAATACTTTAGGCTTTAGGCCTTTAAACAATGTGGTTGTTTATTTCTTTATCTCTTCTAGCACTATAATGTTCTTGATGACATGGGACGGCTATAAATGTTCATAGTCAGGGGTCTTGTTGTAGAAAAAGAGCTGCCGGAGCTCATTAGCATAACTCATTAGCATAACATTTGCATATGCCACGCCCCCTGACATCACCGGAAGTGACAGAAGGCCACACCCCCTGACATCACCGGATGTGTGTCAGAAGGCCCGGCTACTTACCCTCCTGCTTCATCCTCATTCCCAAACGGAATGAGGATCGAAGCAGAGGGCGGGGTAAAGAAGGGGGCGGGGCTTCACCACGTGACCGCCCCGCCCCCTAGAGGTTCTCTTCCGGAGCTCCGTACCTGAGAGCTCCCCCCCGACTAGAGCCCTGTTCATAGTATTTTAAATTCCATAGAGACATTTTGATACTGGGTATTGGATTTTCACTGTCTTTCCCATTAATTTCTTTTATAGATTGACTTTTTTGCTGCTACTCACGCTGAGGTGACATTTTCATGGTGCTATTCTAAGGAGAGTTACATCCTTCTAAACCCATGGATTTCAATGGATTTAGAAGGGTGTAACACTATTTACATTTATTGAGCTGCGGTGGCTCAAGTGGTTAAGACGCTGAACTGCAGGCTGTGGAAGGTCAGTAGTTCAGCAGTTCGAGACCCGGGTGCTGCATGATGAAGTGAGCTCCCATCTCTAGTTCCAGCTCCTGCCAACCTAGCAGTTCGAAAGCAATACATTGCAAGTAGATAAATAGTTACCGCTTCGGTGGGAAGGTAACAGCGTTCCATGCGCCTTGGTGTTTAGTCATGCCGGCCACATGACCACGGAAACGTCTTCGGACAGCGCTGGCTCTTCAGCTTTGAAACGGAGATGAGCACCGCAACCCTAGAGTCGGATTCGACTGGCTTTCGAGCAAGGCAACCTTTACCTTTACCTTTTAACACTATTTAGGATAGCACCATGAAAATGTCACCTCAGTGTGAGTAGCAGTAAAAATGTCAAATCTATACAAGGGATTAGTGGTAAGTGGCACAGTGCTGGTAAGCTTTCCACCATGACCTTAAGATCTGTTTCCTGGTCCAAGTTATGGCCCCCCAAAGAAGGTGCCCCCAGTAAAGTGCTTTCTGTAGAAATGACCAGCAGTGATGCATATTACACCAAGAAATACAAGTGTTGCTTTACATTGATGGGTAGGGATGGGCACAAACCAGCTCACAATGTCCTTCCATGGATGTCGCCACATCTACTTTAGCCCAAAGTTAAGAATGGGAATATTTAACTGAATTAGGGCAGCCCATACCTAACCAAGACAGCATAATAAAAAGTAGAGACATCACTTTGCCAACAAAAGTCCATATGGTCAAAGTGATGGTATTCCCAGTAGTAATGTATGTCTGTGAGAGTCTCTTGGACTGCAAGGAGATCAAATCAGTCAATCCTAAAAGAAATTAACCCTGACTGTTCCCTGGAAGGCCAGATAATGAAGCTGAAGCTCAAATACTTTGGCCACCAAATGAGAAGGAAGCACACACTGGAGAAGACCCTGATGCTGGGAAAGATTGCAGGTCAAAGAAGAAGGGGACGGCAAAGGATGAGATGGTTAGACACTGTTATTGATGCAACGAACATGAAATTAAGCAAATTCTCGAGTACGACGGAAGACAGGAGGGCCTGGCATGATGTGGTCCATGGGGTTGCGAAGAGTCAGACTCAACTGTGTGACTGAACAACAAAAATACTAAAATAAACCTAGGTAGTGGCAGGGAGACTACCCAAGGTTCCTCTCTAGAGTCCAAAAAGGCTGGGGTACATACACACATAGCAGATTCAGAGAAGCATGGGGAATTGTAGCAATCCCAACCCCCAGTGAGAATGCCTATACATTTCTTGATGAACACTATCTTTTTTTCTTATGCAATAATGTGTGTTGCTTCAAGATGGACCTACATACTTTAATGGCATGGTGATGATCACCTGCCATCAACCAATTCTCTGAACCAATAACCCTGAGGGAGTGAAAGTGGCAGGCCTAAGGAGGATCCTGCTCTGATAAGCTTTCCAGTCAATAGTCTGAAAGAGGATGGTTCAGGATTCCTCAGGTGGTTGGATGCAGAGATCCACTGGCCCAAGGATCACAGATCTCTCCATTTTTCCTTTATCCCACAACAGTCTCTTTCAAGCCCAGGGAAGTTGATTTCTGGAGGGCTCTTTTTGTAGAAAAAGGCCAGCAGGAACTCATTAGCATAATAGGCCACAGCCAACATCAGAAACTCATTAGCATATTAGGCCACACCCCGTACAGCACAGCTCATTAGCCCATTAGGCCCCACCCCCATATTACCAGAAGTGTGGTCATCCAGCCACACCCACTTTTTGCTTCTTATTCTGTTTACCTTGTTTGTTGTCAAAACCCAGGGTTTTTTTTGGAGCAGGAACTCCTTTGCATGTTAGGCCACACACCCCTAACTTAGCCAATCCTAATAAGTTTCTGCTGTTGGGTGTGGCCTATTATGCTAATGAGTTCCTGCTGGGTGTGGCCAACTTGGGAGCCAGCCGGAACTCCGTTCCTGTGCGTTCCTGCCCAAAAATAGCCCCGGATTTCTGAGGTCACAGGACCCACATAACCAAGTAAGTAAGAGGGTATAAGGAGAGAGAAGAGGACGAAATCATTCTCTCTTGCTTCTTTCTCAAGTGCAAGAAGGACCAATGCCCAAACCTGAGATGGTAAGAAAGGTGAAGCATCTGCAAGGACTAAGGGGCTCTCTTTGCAGGTATCAGAGGCACAAATTGGCCCATACACACCCATTGTATGAATACAACATTTCAGTTGGCCTTTTACAATTATGGGAACAGGGTAGGGAGCATATACTACACAATCCTTCTTCCCACACCCTTTAAAATACCTCTTCCTCTTCCTTTTCCTTTCATTAAAGATCTCAAAAGAGGAACTCAAAAATATGCCTGTTTCAAACTACAGATGCTATGGAGATCGCACCCTCTTTCCGCCCTCCCGCATAGGATTTCCCCTTTTTTCTTTCTTGCTGAGCAGCCCCTACATCTATTTTCTTCTTATCTGTTGGTCCATGGCTGTCCCATCCTGTCACTTTATTATATAGTTTGATGCTGGCCCAGCCCAGGGATTTGAGTGAAGAGACAAAATTACCTTCCTGTCTTCTGCTTTTGAAATGTAAGTTTAAAATAAACAAAATGTTTTATTCAACTTAGAGGAGAAAAGGTCAGGTGGAATCAGGGACTTGATGTATGAGGTGAACAGATGATAAAAACTGAAGTAATCACACTAAATCCAACTAATACGTTGCCAAGAAGTACGTTTTTTTGCTTTTCAGCATGGTCTTTGAAACCCTGAGGAGAGAGGCTTCTTAGTTTCTACTTAAATTGCTGGAATTAAACTGGAATTGCTAGCACTTTAATATTGCTTGATTTTAATATTGTTTTAGGAATTATTGTATTAGGAATTGTATTGATGTACTGAATTGTGTTTTATGGACTATGAGAATTTTATTCTGTTGTAAGTCACTCTGGGCCAGCGTAGGCCAGAAGGGCGGGATAAAAATCAATAAAATAAATAACATTAAATAAATAAATAAATGCTCAAGCATAGTTTCACTTACTCTTAAATTCTAGAAGGCAGGAACATACAACCAAGTTATGACCTGATGTATTATGTTATGGCCTATGGCTAAGACAATAAACTTATACTGCTACTACAACCAAGTTCCCAAAATCCTTCTATAAACACAGGCCAGGGAGCACTCTTTTTTTTTTTTAAGAGCTGTTTCTCTTTTTACTGGGCAGCAAATTCCCTTTTCATCTTGAGTGGGGATCTTCATTGATCCACTCACTCTTTCTTCCACTTTCCCAGTCCACAGTCAGTGCTTAACTCTCTCTTCTTCAACTGTCAGTTCCCAACTGTCATTTCTTAATTGGTGCTCTCCACAGAATTCCATTTGAACAGCCTGTCACTCAGAGGTTCTCAGACTCTGTGAGGCATTAACCCTTGATAGTCTATCACAGATGCCAAAATAATAAAGCATGCTACTGTTGCTGCCACTCCAGGAGGCAGGTGCTGACCCTAGATTCAGCATGGCAGCCATGGCTCCCACTATCAATGATGCTATCATCACCTGCTATGCTCATTTGAAGACTGATGAAGCAAGAAGGGGAAGATCTGCTGAGGCCCTCACATATGCTACCTCTGCAAATACTTCTGTATCAAGTATATAGAAGACCAAATCTTACAAAGGAAGACTCAGCATGGCTAGTGCAAAAGAAGTCCAGCCTCATCAACCATTTATAATTCTTTGAGAGTATTAGCAAATGTGTGAGATGATCCAGTAGACACTATATACTTGTGTACTAATTAGATATAATAGGTATATTATTAGATTTAGTAGCCGTTCTAAACGACAGTGTTGGAAAGCACTGCTTGCTGGGAAATGTGGTCTGTTACAGCAGGAACAGGTAGTAGGAAGGAGGAGATTTGGCCTTAAGTCTGTTTTACTGGGTGATGCAGCAGTTGTTATGCTCTGTTAAGTTAGACAGTGAAACAAATTTGGAACTTAAATTGTACTCAGTTGCTTGACACAACAACTTGGCCTTCCAAAAAGTTTCCCCATAAAGTCTTTTCTAAAGGCTATTGAGCAAACTTAACAGTCATGGGATAAGTGGTATTTTTATGAATTGGCAACTGGCTAAAGAACAGGAAGCTTAAAAGACAGTTTTCACAATGAAGGGAAGTAAACAGTGAAGTCACTGAAGGATCTGTTTTGGAATCAGTACTATTTAACATATTTATAAATTATCTGGAGTCAGGGTCTTGTAGGGTTCAAAGATAGAGTATATGCTCTGCATGCAGAAGATTCCATATTCAATCCCCAGCATCTCCAGTTAAAAAGGATCTGGTAGTAGGTTATATGAAAGACCTTTACCTGAGACCCTGGAGAGCTGTTGCCAGTCAGACTATACTGACCTTGATAGACAGATGCATTGACTCAGTATAAGGCAGCTTCTTGTGTTGAGGGAAAAGCAGTAGGATAGCTAATTTTGTGGACGATGCCAAATTCATTCAAGGAAGACTGAACAAAACAATGACTGAACAAAACAATGACTTCAAAATGAGAGAATGGGGGACCAATACTCAATTTCAGTAACTGTAAAGTGATGCATGTTATACCAAAACATACAAGCATTACATTTACATTTCTGGGTATGGATGGGCACAAACCAGCTCACGAACTAAGGTTCATGATGAATTTTGGCTGATTCGTGCTTCATGAAGTCAGGTTCATGGCAGGTCACCCAGCATGAATTTTCCGAAAACTTTCAAGGTGTTTATGGAGGCTCATGCTGGTTTGTGAGCAGAGACATTCCCAGAAAGACTGTTATGTATTGAGCCTGAGTCAGCCCTCTAGGTATAGTGGGAAGTGGATGAGCTTGCTATTCTTGAACAATAGCTTGCCAGAATCCTGGAGTAGACCAATAGATAAGTAGTGTAATGTAAATAGCCTATCCTTGGGAGTGGGTGTGCTGGGGGTCCTTGTTGTGTTCCTGAAATCACTAAATAAACTAGAGCTGATCAATGCAATGCATCCAGAACCCAGTATTTAACATTGGCAACGAGGATGGGATCCTGTTGAGCCAGTCCAGTGCCCACCAGCACCACACCGTACACCAAGCTCCAGTGCCACGTGCATCGCATCATTCCCGGGACCATGGCTGCTGTTCCAGGACACTTCAATGCATTCGACGCCACCATGGAAGACTGAGAGTCTTACATCTCCTGGTTTGAGTTTTTCCTCGAGTCTTCTGAGATCGAGGAGGAGGAAAAGAAGTGTGCCACCTTCTTCGAAGTCTGTGGATGCTCGACCTTCAAGATTGCTCAGTTGCTGATTGCTCCCTCTGAACTCAAGAACACTGAGTATAAGATGATTTTGGACCGGCTGAAGGAACACTTCTCGCCGAAGCGATCCATCATCACTGACCACCATACGTTCCACACTAGGAACCGGGCCATGAATGAATCAATAACAGCCTACGTTACAGCTCTCTGACGGATTGCCAGACACTGCAAATTCCACAACCTCAAGGATGCACTCCGAGACTGGCTGGTGTGTGGCCTGCGAGACGAGCAAATTCAAAGAAAGCTCCTCACCAAGGGAGATCCCAAATTCAAGGAGGCCATGGAATTAGCCCTCGCCACGGAAGCTGCTGACTAGTTCACAGCAGAGGTCCAGCAAGTGAAAAGCCCACCATCATCGAGGAGCCCTACCACCATGGCCCACCACATGGACACATCTGAGGAAGAGGAATAAGAGGTCCTGCAACTACAACGTCCTACCCACCGTGGCGTTCACTCCTCCACCATGCACCGTTGACACTGCCACATTGACACCATGCGCCAGCTGCGGGGAGCCCCGTGAGCAGAGATCCTGCCATTTCCGGGATGCCACGTGCAGAAGCTGCAGAAAGGTCAGCCACATCACCTGAGCCTGCCATTCCAAGGGGAACTGGAGGTGACTGACAGAAAACCTAGCATCCACGCACACCATGGAATTGCACACCACCTCCATCCAGCAGCAGGTACTGAACTTGCCCCGGGACACCCCTGACAAAATTTCAGTGACTGTCATTATCAAGGGAAACCCCTGTAAGATGGAGCTCAACACTGGGTCCTCCATCTCCATAATTTTGGAGGACACCTTTAGGAGATTCTGTCCAAGGGGTGGCCCTCACCTTAGGACTGTTGGTTTCACCTTGTGGGACTCCCAAGAGAACAAAGTGGCCATGAAGGGGGTGGGCAAGTTCGAAGTATGGTACTGGAATTTTGATGGACTTTTGGACTTGCTGGTGGGCGGGGCAGTTGCACAAGTCTCCTAGGACTAGCCTGGTTTGCACCCTTGGGGTTCTGAGTGACTGAGTGGCCATGAAAAACTTTCAGCGTGTGTGTGACGTGTTCCTGGCCATTTTTGATGGGACACTCAGTTGCTACACCAGACCCCCCCCCCCCCCCCGCCCGCCGCACACCACCCCCAAGGGGGCGGCCCATATGGCTGAAGGCTAGGCACATCCCATTCTTGTTGAAGCCTAAAATAGATGAGGAGCTGGATCAGCTAGTGGTCCAAGGGGGTTTGTAGCCAGTTCCACATGCCCTCTGGGAAACCCTGATTGTTACACCCGTTAAGCCCAACGGAGATGTTCGCATCTGCGCAAACTACAAATGCACAATAAACAAGGCGCTGCAGGACCACCCAGTGCTGGTAGTCAGGCACGTCTTGGCCTCTCTAGTGGGCGCCAAGGTCTTTGGGAAGTTGGACCTGGCTCAGGCCTACCAGCAGTCACTGGTGGATGATGCGACCGCGGAGGCCCAGACTATAGGGATGCACAGGGGCACATTCCAGGTATGGTGACTGCAGTTTGGGGTCAGCGTAGGCCCAGGAATTTTCCAGAACCTAATGGACTCTCTCCTTAAAGGAATTCCCAGGGTCCAACCCTTCTTTGATGACATTTTGATTGCTGCCCCCATGGACGAGGACTTCGCAAGTAGACTGTGCACCGTCCTGCAGCGTTTCCAATCAGCTGGCCTCAAGGTGAAGTGGGAAAAGTACCTCCTGGTGGTTCCGCGGGTCAAATTCCTGGGGCTCTCTGTTGACACAGGGGGCATCCATCCAGCCCCAGACAAGGTATGTGCCATTGTCGATGCTCCCGTGCCAACCTCCAAGTCAGAACTCCCGGTCTTCTTGGGGCTCCTGAACTTTTATCACTCCTTCCTGCCCCACAAAGATGTGCTTGTTGAACCACTTCACTGCCTCCTCAACAAAAAGGCCCCATGGGTCTGGGGCCAGAAGGAAGCCGCTGCATCCCGGACCGTCAAGGAGCTGTTCACCTCCAACGCCATCCTGGCCCACTTTGACGAGATGTTGCCCATCATCCTCGCATGCAACACTTCCCCGTATGGTGTCGGAGCCATCCTTGGACACCAGCTGCCAGATGGCCAGGAGGTCCCTGTGGCTTATTACTCCCTCACCCTGTCTTCAGCCGAGTGCAACTACGCATAAATTGACAAGGAGGTGCTGGCTATCGTCACAGGGGTGAAGAAATTTCATGATTACCTCTATGGATGGCCATTCACCATCATTATGGACCACAAGCCCCTCCTGGGTCTGCTGGCTCCAGATCACCAAACCCCCCAGATGCTCTCACCTTGCGTGCTGCGTTGGTCCATCTTCCTGGTGGGATACCAGGATTCCCTCCTCCACCACCCAGGGAAGGCCATGGGATATGCCAATACCCTCAGTTGCCTGCCGCTCTGCTCCTGCAATCCCGACCTGCTCCCACACATCAGATCCTGCTCACGGAGGAGCTTCCCAGCTGCTCTCTGCAGGTAATTGACATGTCTCACCACACCGTGAAAGACTGAGTCCTCTCCTGCATTTTGGACTGGGTGGGGAGGGGCTGGCCCACCAGCTGGAAGGGCCCAGAATTTGCAGCTTTCTCCTCCTGCCGGAATGAGTTATCAGCTCACAATGGTTGCCTACTGTGGGGGAGCTAGGTGGTAGTTCCTGCTCCCTTGCGCCAGCAAATGCTATTGGCCCTGCATGAGACACACCCTGGAATTGTGAGGATGAAAGCACTGGCCTGAAGTTACATGTGGTGGACAATGAGATAGAGACCTGGGTCAAGCGCTGCCAGGCCTGTCAAGAAACCCGACTGGAACCATCCAGGGCACCAGTGCAGCAGTGGGAATCCACCCACAAACCAGGGTCCCTGCTACACCTGGACTTTGTTGGCCCCTTCCATCGTGCCCGTCGCCTCCATCTCCTCCAAAGAAGCGATCCGGGCCCTCAGATGGATTTTCAGAACGCATGGCCTGCCCAACACAGTAGTGATGGACAATGGAACAGCCTTCACTTTGGGGGAATTCCAGGAATTTATGGGCCGCTACCTCATTCAACACATCCGCTCCGTTCCCTTTCACCCGGCCACCAACGGACAAGTGAAGAGGATGGTGTGGACCATGAAGGAGTTCCTCCATCAGATCATTCATGGAGACTGCAACCATAGGCTCTCAGCCTTCCTTTTTTGCCACTGAGTGACCCTGAGCACCACCACTGGCCACCGCTCAGTGGAACTCCTCATGGGCCAGCATCTAACCACTCAACTGGACAGACTGCACCCTGATTGAGCCCCTGAGCCTTGCCCACCTCCAGAAAGCCAAGAAGTGCCCAGAAGATTTTTGCCCGGTGACTCCGTCTATGCAAGGAACTTTTCCAGCGGTCCCACCTGGATCCCCACCAAGGTCATCCGAGTTACCGGACCCCTGTCCTATGAGGTGTCTACCGATGATGGTCAGGTCCTTCGTAGACAAATAGACCAGCTCTGCCACCATCTCCTCCCCACCAAACCAGAGTTGCTGTCAGCAGTCACAGAAGATTGCGACACAGAACTGCCGCAACCACAGGAACCAGAAACCACGAGGGAGTTCCTGGCAGACAGCGCACAGCCAGATGGCCAAGTGGGTGCCATGCCTGATCAAGCAGCCATGGACTCTCCCGGTGTCACACCAGCGCCACAGCCTTCCACCAGCAATGTGCCAGCAATGCCGGACCAAGGTCCAGAGATTGTGACCCCTCAGATAGAGCCACGACGTTCAACCCATGAGTGACACAAACCAGCATACTTAAGAGACTTTGTCTGTTAAGGGGCTTTGGAACTTAGGGGGGAGGGGTGTTATGTACTGAGCCTGAGTCAGCCCTCTAAGTATATCAGGAATTGGTTGAGCTTGCTACTCTCGAACAATAGCTTGCCAGGATCCTAGAGTAGACCAATAAATAAATAGTGTAATGTAATTAGCCTATCCTTGGGCATGTGTGTGTGTTGTGGTGTTTGCATGCTTTTTAAGCAGGGCTGAAACCTTGCTGGGGGTCCTTGTTGTGTTCCTGAAATCACTAAATAAACTAGAGCTGATCACTGCAATGCATCCAGAACCCAGTATTTAACATAGACTGTCTCTGCTCAATCAAAATGTTTACAGAACTTCAACAACTTGGAAGGCATGTAGAATAGCATCCAAAGGAGTTCTCCTGCGATTTTGATGACTCTAGCTTGCACAGGATCTGTTCTAGACACTCCTGAACCTCAGTCATTTTGACAGGCACAGGTTCAGGAGGTTCAGAACGGATCCTGTGCAATCCAGAGACACCAAACGTGGAGCGCATGTAGAGGAGTATCTGGGGGAGGTCCATTGTCAGTTTGATGGCTGCCATTTTAAAGCCTTTAAAAATGCTTTTAGGGAGGCTGAGGCACTCTTGTTTCCTCCCCCCCCCCGTGCCTTTTCAAATGCTAAAACAGCTGTGGAGGGAAGGGGTAAAAAAGAATGCCTCAGCCTGCTGCACTGCAGAATTTTTAGATCACTTTAAAATGTCAGTGGCATCCACAGATCTGACTTGTCTACAAGTGTATGAGAGATAAGGAACAGTTCCCACTTCCCTCTCTTAGGTCTGTTTGGTAGGTGTGTTCAAAACATCCAGCTGGTGGATGAAAATAACCCAGAAAGTCTCTCAAGGCCAAAACTACAAATTGCAAAAAAACCCAAAAAAACAATTCTATGCACACAAAAATAAGCTAATAAGAAAATCTAAAAAATATGAGAGAACAGCAGAATATAGAAAACAAAAGAAAAACACACAATGTACTTGCCAACTTTATCTGTACCCAGACACCATTTGGATATTGCACTATTGTTGCCACAGAATTTACTTGTCCACACAGGATAATCCAGTTAGAAAGGATTGCTACAGTGCCATCATAGCACAATATCCAATCATATATGGATCCTTTCAAGACTTGAAACGAAACAGAGTTACATCTGACTCAAAAGGATGTAGGTCTTTTTCTCCTTCCTAGAGATAGATTCCTTTTTCCAAAGAGAGACAAAGGCTTGCTCCTTATGCCCCATATTTCAAGGAGTTCCTCAGAAACAGGGAGTTTCATTTTGGTCCAGTAGTAGGGGGAAAACATTAAAAACTCCCACCAAGGAAGATTTAACCACTACATTTTTTTCTTAGGCTCTTATGGTGTTTTGCACAAGGCTAGTTTTTTGTGCAGACTGCAAGGAATAAGTGGGGTGCTGAGGAGAAGTAATAAGTGTCAGACTAGAAAAAATTCTCCACTTGTGTCCCTCAATGGACAGTCTAATAAATTATTCTGACAGATGCTGGTTGTGACATCTGTAAGCT